>NC_045430.1:203932661-204235692 GCF_902635505.1 Sarcophilus harrisii | reverse complement strand
AAGATGAGCATATCTTCATTCTAATGAGATGGATGTGCTTGTTAATTTTTACATAAAGAATTCAATCTTGATGGAATATTTGATACCTTTACCTATTGCCAAATTTTTCATGATCTCCATATTCAGTGGGACCCCAAAAGAAGTTTTAGTTTAAGAAGCTTTGTACTAGACCACAAGCACCCTGTGGGTTCTCTTTTGATATTTTCAGAACAGGGCATGTAACCTGGAAAGCCAATATAAAAGCAATAAATAGTGTTTATAAAAGAAATAACTCAGTTTTTCTGGTGCTTTATCTCACAACAACTATTTAAATAGATAATGCAAATACTGCATCTCCATTTGACTGATAAGGAAAGTAAGGTGCAGAGAAAATGAATAATTTGCATATGCTCACATGGCCAGAAAGTTATTGAGCCAGGATTTGAAATCTGAAAATGCACACTTGCCCTGAAAATGTCAAGGACTGGAAATGGTGGTATTAAAATCTTAGAATTCAGCCTGGAACTCAGAATTTCGAGCTGAGGGAATTTATTCTTTTCTAAATCTTCCTACCACTTCATATGGGGAAAAGAAGGGGCTGATATTTATTGTTGCTTCACCTAAGAGAAAATCTTTGTGTATCCATGGTCCCTTATGCTGATTTCACCCCATTAATTAAGGGGGGTGTGATCATATAGCTATCATGATCCTGACTTAAGCTTTTGGCAGCTTTAAAATCATACCCACAGTTCGTCTCCCTGACATTTAGACACAGATATGTCATCTTTAAGCCCTCTATATTCAGCAAAATCCCAGCTACTATTTTCACCTAATCATAATGAACACAGCAGGTCTTTTTGGCATTGCTAAGAAGTCTGTTTGAGTCCCTGCCCTTATGACTTGGTCCCAGCTTGCTGTCCTATATCTGGGGGAAAGAAAATTATACACTAATGTTGGTCTTCTGAGCTGACATAGATCAGTCCTTGGAAATTTTTCTGTTTCCTATTCATAAAATCTTATTACCCTTCCCCTCCTTCAGTATCACCCAGATCAGATTGAGCAAATGATTAGTTAATTTAAACTCATTAAGCCATTGCCTCTAATATGAACATCTCTAAGCTGAAGGCATTTGATGTGCATTTCCTGAAGCCATTATCTTTCATTGTTGTCAGTATTACTGGCTTATAGGTCTGAAATCATGTAAAGCAGTGGGGAAATGATCCTAAAGGCTGGAGATAAGAAATGGCTAAGGGAAGTGGGTGTCAGGTCCCCTGCCTTTCTTACTCTGAAAATTTTTCTCCTTACATGCCCATAATATATACCCATAATATAATAGGAATGTATTTGTCAATTTGTCAATATCCTGAGGTAAATGAGTTGTGGATGTGAGGCAAGAGAAACCCCAAATACATTTAGATCTGTCTATTTATCTATCTATCCAGAATGTATATGGACAGAGTTTTCATGCTTTATTTTTGAATTGAACCAATAATTTCATTGTGGAACTTCCAGAGCAGAAACTCTTTCAACTAGATCAGGTTAGGAATCCAGTCCAGCTCATAGTCATAGGGACATGTCTGGAGGTACGGAGAGGCTAATGGCTTATTCATGGTCATAGAGTTAATGGTTATCCAAGGCAAAACTTGGAGCTAGGACTTCTAGAATTCATGGCAAACATATTCCCCACTACCCATATGTTCCCCACTACACATATACATGAGGTCTTGCACTCCAATATATGGAATTAATAAAATAGAAAGATGACCTGAGGAAAAGGTCATTACTTTGGCTCCTAATATTTCAGTTTGGTGATTGATATGGAGAAGCCAGAGATCTTGGAGGACAGATTAGTGGATGGGAAAAAATTAATAAGTACTCTGAGCAAGAGCTTGTCATTTGCACATATGTATATATAGCACACATACATATTCACAGTATACCATATATATATATACATATATACACATAAATATGTGTATATGTGTATCTATGCATGTATGTATACCTATATATAGATCTATATCTATAGTTATATTGCATTCAAATGATTACTATGAATAGATTTATATAAACATATTCGTGGTAATCATTTGAATTGCTGACTTACAGAAAATGGTAACACCAAAAGTAGCAACAGGATCCTAAAAACCTAAATCTTTGGCTAAGGTCTAAGCAAAACCCTATTCTCTTTTAAATCTTGAGGAAAGTTTTCTAAAACGATTTAAACTAAAGATGCTGCTGAGTAGAAGTGAATCTACTCTATTACTGAAAACCTTGTAGGACTTCACTGTTCCAAGAGAGGGAAAGAAGAAGGGAGAGAGGAAGGAAGGGAAAAAAAGAAAGGAGGGAAAGAGAGGGAAAAACACTTACACAGAGAGAAACATTGTCTCACACACACACACACACACACACACACACAGAAAGAGAGACAGAGACAGAGACAGAGGCAGAGACAGAGACAGTCACAAAGACAGACAGAGACAGAAAGAAGTCCCTCAGAATTTTTTTTCAAATTTAAACTGAATTTTCTCTTTCCTTACTCCCATTAGCTTATTTTCTGATTTCTCTCTCCTACAGGTTTAGCATAATGAAAAAAACTGGTTATTTGAAGATTTCAGGTAACATAGGCCTTAGGCAAGAGTAGAAAAAGTCAAGAAAAATGAATGTGAATAAGGAATAGCATGAGGGAAAAAAAAATCTTTAGCCAGTTCCTCCATGTGTCCTTTTAAAATGGAGTACTAGCAATGACAAGTGGCTTAATTCCAGTTCTCCACATACTGAGTTCCAGTTCTCTATACACTGAGTTCCACTTCATGGCTTCTGGTGATATCCCCATACCCAGAATGTTCTTCTTTCTCACCTTTGCTTCTGGGAATTTTAAGCTCCATGCACAGCTTAAATCTAATGTCATCTCTGTGAGCATGCTGTTTCCCCTCAGTAGACTAAGCTTCAGAGACTGGGCTTTCACATGTCCAGTCTCAGAATAAATCCCTTTTAAAAAGAATTAAATCTATGAGGTAACCGTTATTCAGAGTTCTCAGTGATCAACTTCTTCTATCAATGCAGATGTCTACAATTTATAATCTTAGAGAGTTGTCTTGGACAATGAAGGTGTAAATTATTTTCCCAGGGTTACAAAATCAGCATATGTATAGGTGGGACAAAGAATATAGGGCTTAGGTTCTCTCTCCATTCTGCCATGTTTTTTCTCCTTGTATATAAATATATTGGATGTTTAAATAATGCTTATTGAATTGAAAAGATGTTTTGGCAGGCTTACATAGTCCAGAAGACAATTCTTCAGTACCTATTGGAGAAACATATACCTCTGGTAGTGTTTTATTGGGGAAAGTGCAAACTATACTAGCTGTCTACAGATAAAAGCCTTGATACAGTACCTTGCTGGGAAGGTCAATAAAATCTCATTATGAATGTATTCCTTCAGGTTAAGCTTGCTGACAGGCTCTTGCCCTGGGTCTCTCTCTCTATACTCTTCATCAGAAACTTGGCTACTTCCTGCAGGAAAATAGAGGAGTAATCCCTCCTATAGAGAAAAGCACGGAGGCACATGGGAAGGACCCTGATAGGATGTGGTGCAATATGAGATGGTTGTGCATGTCAATGGGTAAGATGAACCCGAGGAAAGAGCCAATCAATGGGAAACTGATTCAAATGATATTTGCACACTTCTGCCAAAGCTACTCATTTGAATAAAGTTTTTGGAGGGAATAAAAAGGAGGAATGACAATGGCTGGAAGCAGTAGAGATAGAAGCAGAACTTGCAATTTTGTGGTTATAGGGAATGACCATGACCAACAACAGCAGACACTTTTTCTGCAATTTATAGTATTAATAATTGCCTGGTAGATGATTACTCTAGCCTAGTATTGAGAGGTTCAAAGACTTGCCCAGAGTGACACAGCAAAGATCCTAGTTCTTTCTGGTTTTGATGACAGCATTTTATCTACTACTCCATGCTGCCTCTCTGGAAGCATTAGGAAGAAAATTCATGATGTAGCTAAGGTAACTGTGGGGAAATACCTAATCATATTTTTTAAAGGTGGAAGAGGAGGAGAAGAGAAAATTTGGCTAAAAATGCCTAATTTACTTTAACTTTTGGGTAGAAAAAAAATCATTCATTCATTTCAATGAGTTCACATATTTACTCTTCATTCATTCATTCAAGAATACTTATCTTAGATTTTGAATTAGAAGAATCCTAAGTGATTATCTCTTGTCATCTCTGCATTTCACATGTAAAGAAACTGAGACACAAGAGTATTCAACTGACCTGACCAAAGTCACACAGGTAGAGACTACAGAATTGTGATTCAAACCTAGGTGTTCCAACTCTAGTCTCATCACTCTGTTCATATTGCCCTCAGCAGCTATGCATAAATTCAAAAGAAGTAGGAAACACAATTCTAGGTTTTAAATAATCTCAATGGTATCTCAGTGCATGGATGTGTGTGTATATGTACATATATGTATGTATGTGTATATGTATGTGAATTCAAGTCAATGCTTAACAATGAACCAATTTAAATATTTACCATTTGTGCTAGATAATAGTCAGTACTCAAAGTAAGCTAAAGGGACACCCAATCTAGGTATTACATCTTAAATTTTATAATTTCTTGTCTTATAATTAACTTCATAAATTAAGCTGTCCCTACTTTTAAAGCCTTCCTTTTACACTGAATATTATCCAGTGATTTGGTTAATGTTGTACACTAGCCAGGAGACGAACATGAGCTTTGAAATGAAATAGGGCAGGAACAAACAAAATAACAAAGAAAAAAAATTGACAACTAAATGGGACTTTAGAGCTTATTTACTGAGATTCATAATAGTTACATTTTCAGTGTGAACATTGACATGTTGAGAAATCTACAAATTGGGACCCAATTTATTGCTTTGTTGATTGTCCAGACTCAGGTTCGGCAAACTATGACTCATAGGTCCATGTTTTTGTACAGTCCAAGAACTAAAAATTGTTTTTATGTACTTTACTATTTGTTCAATATTTACTAGCATGAGGGAAGCTATAGATCTTTATTGACTAAGATCCTGCTAGTGAATTGACTTGATCCAGTTCATATAGCTATGACAGAGTTGAGATTTGAAAGTTGGTCTCTTGACATGTCCAAAAAACCCACAAACAAATAACATTAATTAATGATATCAATTAATTAATTAATGAAACAAATGACGGGAAGAATCACAGCTCCAACTATAGATGTGCAAACCTGCACAATACTATAATTGTACCAGAAGGATCTGAAGACATGATTCCTATGTCATAAGAATCTTTAATCCAATGACAGATGTTTCATTTGATTATAATCTCCCACAATGGGCTCTTTGCATATCCTATTATACAAATTATCATGAAAGGTGAGTTAAATCATGGAGAGAAGGGATGTGAATAGGGAGTCTGTAATCCTGAGTTGCCATCTAACTCTCTTAGCAATGACTAAAGAACATAAGTGAGTGTTTTCAAGTGATGTTCAATAAACATATATTTAGTACCTATCATGTATATGGAATGAAATTAGAGCTTGGATTTTAGAGTGAATAGCTGGCCTTGTGTTTAAAATGTGGAAGCCATGCGTAATGAACTTAAAGTATAATTCCTTTGTAATGACCAGCTCTTTGACTTATACTTCTTTTGTGCTGTCCAAAAAATACCTGTCATGGATCTTCCTCCAAGGACGAAACACAGGGATTTATCCCCCAGTAGACAGCCACCAAACCAAACCAAACCAAACCAAACAAAAAAGCCTAACCTGACTTTTCTTTGGATCTAAAGAATAATCTCCCCTTCTTTCCACCTTCCAAAAACTTTTAAAGATAAATACGTATTTAGTTCTAATCAAGTAGAACAAGGGAAATTTTCTACACTGCCCCAACCAGAATCAATAAGTTCTACTTACATAAATCTACTTACAAAATCTTACATATGAAGCAATTGAAGCTCAGTGAAGAGGCTCAACAATATTCAAATAGCTAGGTAATAATACACCAATGATTTCTAAGCCCGGGCCAGGAGAATTATGCTGGTGAGAACTTTTGGTCTTTCCTCATTAGGTGACAATATATGAAGGTAGTCATCAGATTATTTTAGAATGGAGCTATGATGAGTTAAAGGACATTCCCAAGATAACTATATGTATTTGATGTTATATACAAATGAAACAGAACCACAAAAGTCACCCTGGTTATTGGTCTACCAGAAGAAAGTTGCCTAGTCTGTTAAGGAGTAAATAAGATTGCTCAGGTAAATATTACGCAAGTTTAAGAAAGATTTTTCTTATACCTCAGTGAACCTATTTGCAGTTGGCAAACTCATTCTGCCTTTGAATATGACTCTACTATTACTCATATGAACAAAGCTCTCAACATGCATGTATCCTCCACTTTTCTTCTAATAGGTTCAATAGATTTTTTTTTCAAGTCTGCAACAACTAAGAGTTGTTCAAAAGTACGTTACTACATCTATTGGTTTTCAAGATTCTGAATTCTTTTTTGGTTCTCTACACTAGAAAAGAAACTATTTGGCCATTAGCAGTCCTGAATGAGCTAGAAAACAGTCACTAAGGAAAACTGTGTTGGTGATAACATTATTCTAAGTATTGGAAAGCTGAAAAACAAGGACTCAATTTTTTCTTTTTGTTTGCCTCATTTTGAGCCAATGGATGCATTTACATTCCTTATTATCTTCTGACTGCTGAGATGCTCCAGAAAGACCCAAGGACCTGATGCTAGGGTCCTTTTGCCAAAAGAAAATGGACTGAAGGGAACGCCTCTCCCACTCCCACATCCCCACAGAACTGAATCTTGTTTTGTTTTGTTTTCCTGTGTCCCTCAAAGGTCATCCACTTAGAGATTATGACAAGATCCAGGTCCTCATACAGGTTTCCTCTTCCTGAATGCCAATGAGCTTAGAGACAGACAGTCAGCACTTCAGGATCATGATTCATTAATAATTTCTGACTTCTCCAGACAGCACCCTCCACCCCTGCACCTACCTCTCCAGGCTATCCCAGTGTTAAATCAGACCTATGACTGCAGGCTAGTATCCAGCCAGAGGCACTTAAGGCCCCAGAAGGTATTTAACTACCCAGATGTTACAGAAAACCTGTGTAAATCAGGGCAGAGTTTCTGGCAGCCTAAAGGACCTGAGGGAACCTACTGGGTACATACAGGTTGAATCATTTAGGACAGTGGAGCTATAGTAGATGGGTTCACGGAGATGAAAGATTAATTGGAGCATTAATATTAATAATTCTGTCATGGACCCTGCTCTCTTCCAAGGTGTTCAGCAGCAGGGGTACACAGGAGATCGATGTACCTTGGAACAGTCTGACCTAGGTGATACACAGGACTGACAGTCTCCTCATTACTGAAAGTTATGACAAGTACCATGTACAAATCCTTGGAAGTTACTGTCATAATCTGACTTCTAATACCCACCCACCAGACATACATCAACCCCAGTGTGCACCTAAGCCTTTGCAGGGCACAAGTGAGGATATAACTGCAGGGCCGCATTGGATGGGAAAGCAGGAATGGCCTTTGGGTCATCATGGAAAAATCTAGAAAACTAGATTTTCTTTCCTTCACCTCCAGTCAGAAATGAATTTGCTGTCTGTATCTTATAATCATGCAATGTTTAACTGAGAAGGAACCTTAGTGATCATCTAATATAGGGATTAGTAATTTTTTGTGCTACGGACATTTAGAAAGTCTAATGATTCCTATATATTCCTCAGAATGTTTTTAAATGTACCAAATAAAATAAACTATTAAAAAGGAAAAAAAATATTGAAAAAAGTTTTCAAAATATTTTTTCTAAGTCTATGGATACTGATAAAGAACCCTGATTTAATCTGATAATCTGAGATGAGAAATTGGGACCCATAAAAGTGAAATAACTTGACCAAAATCACGTAAGTAGCAAATGACTGGCAGGAATTAAAATATGATCTCCTGATTCTTGATCTGATCTCTTGATTCTGTTCCTCCTATTGCATCGCTGCACATTAAATCTCTCTTATATTCCCACTGTGGTAGATTCTTTATTACTATTATTATAGAAATAATGAAGTTGCAGAATTGCCTTACTGGATATGGATATATATATATATATATATATATATATATATATATATATATATATATATATATGTCAGTATGCCCCAATCCACCAGTAGATAATAGACTGTGAGAATCCTAAAGGTACCATGACCAGTCATTATCTTGGTATCTCTTGGTGCCTTTATGATGTTTTATCCTTAATAATTGTGATTTATAGGAACAACTGTCATTTGTAGCAGACCTTCAGGCTTACAAAGCACTTTACAATCATTATCTCATTTGATTCTTAAGATAACTCTATGGAATGGGTACCATATTCCAATTTTTATAGAAGTATTTAACAAATAGTTGTTTCATGGATGAATGAATGAATGAATAAATGAATTCCATTCTAGGTGACAGTGACTTTATTATACATTAGTTCTGAATATTTCCTAAGTATCCATTGAGTGCCTTTCTTTTTTTCTTTTTTAGCTGCCAGAAAAACTGAGCTCCAATACTATGTGTTAGAAGGATTGGGGAAAGTGTGTATCCATTTCCAGGCTTGGTTCTGAACCATCCCTTCCTGAAGCCTTTATCTGTAGCTGATCCATTGCTTGCTACAAAACTTCATAGGTTTCTCATTCTGCCTCTTGATGGTAATGTAATATTTGATCTAAAATTGCCAGGTATTTCATCTCTGTTTGACATAAAGTCTCCTGGTTATTTCATCCTGGCATTTGATAGAAATTGGGATTGTGATTTAAAAGCTGATGGCTGTTTCATCGTTGTATTTGATATAATATCCTCAGGTCCACTCCCCATGTATACTGGGTATTTTCATCTGGAAAAATTCTGCTGGATATTTTTATTAATTGCATTTCTCAGGGGCCTGTCTGAGTCTATGGAATATAGTGTTCATGGGGCCAAACAGATGATCTGGCCATAACAGGCCCCTGTGGCCTCAGAAGCAGACTTTTGCTAGTGTCTCTAGCATATCCCTCCCTGTTCATAAGCACCTACTCTGCCTTATATTTATTCTTTGTGTTTTTATCCCTGATCCCAACGAGGTTCCCTAAATCCTGACACCCACTTCTCCATTCCCCTACAACAAAGAGAGATGGTACTTAATCCGTAGATTTGTAATCTGGTTCTTTTGCTGCTCAGTACTGTGGCTTGTTTATAATATCACTGTAAAAAAAAAATGTAGCTCCATTGAAGAGACTCAACGAAAAATTCTAGACCTTGTTGTTCTTTTCAATTGTTTCAGTCTAGTCAGACTCTTAATGACCCTATTTGAGGTTTTCTTGGCAAAGATAGTAGAATGATTTACCATTTCCTTCTTCAACTCACTTTACAAATGAAAAACTGAGGCAAACAGGTTGAAGTGACTTGCCCAGAGTCACACAGCTAGTAACTGTCTGAGGCCAGATTTGAACTGAGGAAGATGAATCTTCCTGATTCCAGGCTTATTCTCTTCACTGTTCTGCCTAGCTGTCCATCATGCTTACTTATATTTAAAAAATCAGTAATGTTATTTTATTTGCATTGTAATAGTGAAATAGTGTAATAGTGTAATTTGCAGCATAATAGTGAAAAAAATAGTGAAAGGGTTCAAGATAGTAATAATAGTAGTAATATAATTTCGAGAATTTCTAATTTGCTTTAAGATTTATGATGCACTTTACATAAAAGCATTTCATTTGTTCTTCACGGCTCTGGAAGAAATGTGCTATCATTAACCCCATTTTACAGATGATGAAACTAGAGAGATAGTTACTTTTCAAGGGTTACTCAGTGAGAAGTATATGAGGTTCAATTTAAACTCCTGTCTTCCTATTCCTATACTTGCACACTACACACTAACCACTTAGCTACTTCATAAAAGATGGGAGTTTTTGCTAATTCATGATATCAGAGAAAACTGATACCCTAAAAGAGGAAGTGGCTTGCCTTTGGTCATGCTGTTAGCATGTAGCTTGATCTGGGAATAAAACTAGGGTCTTTTTATTTCTATCTGCCATTCGTTCCATTGAATCATATTGTCTTTGAATGCTTTACCATGATGTACCTTAGATGAGTGCAGCTATCTGAAGTCCAGCAGCCACTAAGGGCAAAAAACATACATTCCTATTCAGTATCCTTGCCAGAAAAGAACCTTAATGAACCAAATAATGAGCCTGGTTGGCTCAAAGCCCAACCATGAGTAAAATTTCTATGAGACTGGCACAGCAGAAGTGTGCTTAACCCTTTTTAGGTTCTGTTGACCAGCACATCTGCTGATTCACAAGCTGACTATTGAATGTAAGAACTGATAGCTGGAACCCTCTACAGCTATTCCACTTCAGTCCTTTATCTTTCCTAGAAGCTCAATTAATTTTCAATAATGACATGGTAACATAGGGATTGGGAGAATTTGTGAGCCAGAATCACCTAGCATAGCAAGATCCTATTGTTTGAAGATCTTTTTATTGTTCCATATAAAAAGAGAGATCTTAAAACATCAAAAGCCTTAAGCCTTTATAATGCGTCAAGGAAAGTTTAAAAGTGAAAATCGAGGACAGAAGCTTCTCTATTGCCTTATCCTAGAGAATGCTGCTACTCTGGGAACTACCTAGACTCTCCCATCAAAGACATAGCCAATGGATTTCCTTCAGGAAATCTTTAAATGAGTTTCATGGCCTAATATGAAGACCAAGAGAAAAGTGATCAATAAAGTGATGTAATTTTACCTTTTCAGATACTCCTGTAAAGAAATGAAAACAATGTACCTGTTCATTTAAAAAAAAATAAAAAGCTTCCTTTCCCATTTAGAATGAGACAGACTGAAATAAAGATTCTTACACTTTCTTGATATGAACCATGTCCATTTGACTGAGTGGTCAAATGAAATTGCACAAGGCAGGATTTTTGCTTACAGGATATAACCAAGTCACTTATAAAAAAATAAGTGACCAAGTCACTTATTTTAGGAAAGCCACTTTCATTTCTTGCTAGAGATCCTGACAATGAACTCATCTATGAGAGAGTTCTCCATACACTATGACACTGATGACAAAAACAACCTAAATAAGCATTGTTACAGTATTTCATTTGTTCCACTTTTGCCATCAGCCAAAGCTTTAGGGTTAAGAGGGAAAAAAGGGAGGAGGGTTGCTAAGGTTGTTGAAAAAATTGAGAGGAATAGGCTATAACTTGAGAGAGAGAAAAAGAGAGAGAGAGAGAGAGAAAGAGGGAGAGAGAGAGAGAGAGAGAGAGAGAGAGAGAGAGAGAGAGAGAGAGATCTAAAGATCTCTAAGGATCAAGGGTCAGCTTCTCCTAATGAGGTGCTACAGATAGAGGGGAGCAGTGGGACCTCTGAGAAGTCTTAAGACAAGTAGTCTTGGGAACAGACTCTCACCTTCTTCAGCACCAGAGAACAGGACATAGAAAGAGGCTCTTTGGGACCTGCCTTGCTGTATGTTTCAAACTGGTGATGGAGAGCAGGCATGCTTTAGTAACAAGTCAGGACATCTACAGAAACATTAGTTATCTATTGAAGCTCCCATGTGTGAAGGAAGAGGTAGGAAAGCTATAAAGTGGGGGTGAATTCTTTGTGAAAGGAAGAATTATAATAGAATATGGAAAGGATAATGCATATAGAAGATGGGATAAACCTCCAAAGAAGGTAGACTGCTGAATGATGGTGATAGAGGGATGGTCCAAAAGTCCCTGTGAGGAGCAAGGAGGATGCTTACTCCCTTTTTATCTATTTGACTTCTGCCTATCTGTTGGGAGCCACTCAAGTCCTCCTTGGTCCAAATTCACTTTTCACTGAACCAGCAGAAGACTAATAAGCCAAAGGAGAGCTAGATTTCTATAAGCATAACATTAGCTAAAAGGTAGCAGAGCCTAAGGGAGAAACAGTCCCAGTCTTCCAGGCCTTTAAACAATGGGAATATTTCATCCTAACAAATTCCACCACATAGTACAAGCGAACCCAAATACTCGGCATTAGAGTAAGGACCCCTCCTATTTCCATGAGTTCACAGAGTCCTAGATTGAGAATTGGAAAGCACTAAAAATGTCCCCTAGTCCAACCTCTTCATTTTTAGATGGGCTAAACTGAGTTCTCGAGAAGTTATGAAATCTGCCCAAGGTCAAATAGCCAGTCAGTGGCACAATTTGGACCAGAAGAGAATTAAGCTAGGGAGTATAAGCAGCTTGTGAGATCATAGATCAATCAATTATCAGTCATTGATTAATACCTACTGTGTACTAGACATATAGATTCATAAATTGTAAAAATCACACAGACCTTGGATATTAGCTAATTCAGGCCTTTCTTTCTGCAGATGACAATTCTGACACCCACAAATACCACATGACTTTAGAGCTAGAAAATGACCTCAGTGATTATTGAGTTCTATTCCTTAATTTTAAAGATTGGGAAACTGAGCTCAATTAAATGAAATATCTCACCCAAGGTCACTTAGTAAGGGGCAGAGCGAGCATTTGATCTTAGATGACTCTAAATCCAAAGCTCTTTATGTTATACCATGTGATATCACAGTGCTAGTCAATGATAGAAATGGAACATAAGGCTTAGATTGTTGATTTCTACTTTTTGCCTTGTTTATATTAGTCTATTGACCAAAAAACTTTGACAGTCACTGGTGACCTGAGAGAATTGATGTGCCTTCCTAAGAAGCTCATTTCCTCCTGGAGAAGATGAAGGGCTCATTATTTCCCTAAGAAGGTGCAAGGCCGGCTTTAAGTCAAAGGTAGGAAACGATGGGAACTGAGTTGCAAGGTGCCCCTTTATACATTAGGGAACATATATTCCTTTATTTCCCTTTTCCTTTCATTTTCAGGGCTTCATGAATTATTTATTTGTTATTAAATTTGACTCTATGCTATTTCAAAGACATGGAAACTACTACAAATGAAAAGAACTTCAAATGAAATGAAATTGCTATTACAAGCCCATGGTGGCTCCTTGCTCTGGGGTCTATTTTCTTGAAGGGTCATGAGTCTGAGGAACATTTTGGGGAGGGTCTGGGATTACATGAGGCCTAAAAGACCCTTCTGATTTAAATGCCCCTTTATATACTCTATTAATTACTTTGCCAATTAATAATATTTCAAAATTTCTACTCCCAGTTTCTAAAGAAGGGGAAGAGATTTAGCTTCATATCTTGCTTTTAACATACTACCTCTCTGCCTTTCATTCACCTTTCAAAGAAAATAATTTCCATCTGAATGTGCTACAAAACAGCTCTCATAAAGTTTGTATATTCATCCATCTTGACCTTCTTGCAGCCCTGGATGTTTCTGACTAGCTTTCTTTATAATGCATTCTCCTGACCTATTTTTCTCACCAATCGTCATTCAGTCTTCAACCTCCAGTCTTTCTTTTCCAAGATCCTATCCTCAGTCCTCTTATTTCTCTCTGTGCTTTCTATTTTGGTTTTCTCATTCATTCTGTAATATCTATTTGCATCATAGGATCATCGTTTTAGAGCTGAGAGCTAATACTTAACTGGCTGTGTGGCCCTTGGGCTTCCCTTCCCTTCATCCACTTCACTTTGTTGGCTTTCATTTTCATCATCTACAAATTGAAATAAGATTCCATGGCTTTTGAGATTCCTTTCATCTTGAGATCTGACAGAACAGCCTTACGTGGATAAGAGAACCATAAGGTAACAATTCAACTGTCTCATTTTATAGATAAGAAAACCATGACATAGAGTGAATGAAGTGACTTGCCTAAGGTCACATATTTTGTTAAGTAGCAAAGCCAGAGTGAGAACCTAGCTCTTTATATGTCTTTTCTAGTGCTCCTTCAATTTCCACATTCTACACTGCCCACTACATTTTAGGTGATGGAATAAAGCAACAGAGGACTGAAATCCATTATGAAAGACAATTCCATGGTGCTGCTTCTAAAACACAGGATAAGCTGGGGAGGTGTATTAAATAAATAGATCTATAGACAGTGAATATACAGTTGTCAATTAGACTGTGAAAGTAAAGTGAAGAGGAAGTGATGATATCTCTAAAAGTAGAGAGTACGTGTATGTGTGTGGAGGGGGAAAGAGTTAGCAAGAATGGGAGAAAGGTCAGGGCATAGGTCTTATTCCCCACTAAGAATACTAGTGGGCCAGAGAGATTAAAGCCTGGCATATTTAACCTATGTCAGATTGCTTGCTATGTTGAGGAGGGGGGAGATATGGGAGGAAGGAAGAACAATTTAAATTACAATGTTCCACAAAAATGAATCTTGCAAACTACCTTTACATATATTTGGAAAAATAAAATACTACTGAAAAAAAAGAGATTAAAGTAAGGTGGCAGCTACAGATCTATGGCCAATCAAGATGGGGCTCCTCAGTCAGTTCATTGTTCATAAATAACCAGTTGGAAATGCCTGACTTAGCTTCACCTACGCATCTTCCATTTAGCTGACACAAGTTATTTTATTGTGTCTCTCTGCATCTTTATCAGAGATTACACTGGTGTCATGAAGAAGAAAGGGAATGAGAATCAGCCATTGTGAGCACTTTTGAAGATGTAGTGGGAAAGGAGATCAAAACATATGGCTGAAGCAATATATAGATATGAAATACAGATGTCATGTTATCTATAAAACTTTTTCCTAATTAACATAAATAATCACATCTGAAATAACAAATGGAGACTCTTGTATTATTTATATTTCAAATTATCTCTCAATTCCATTCTGCACTAAAGGGGATATCATCAGGTCTTACATAGCATAAATAGAGTAGCAGGTTTCTCGGTGAGATTAATGCAAGAGACACCACTTACTGGTGGGTAATAATGTGTTAATGATAGCTAGAACTATTAAGAGCATGGCACTGAAAGAAAGGTTTGGGTACAAAGGGAAAATGGCAATTCTTTGGGAAAAGGTGGGGAATGATAAGAAGTAAAAGAGGATTTGGAAACATCAGAATGACTAAAGAACATGTTTTATCCAATGACTTTTTTTTTTTTTTTTTTTGCTGAGGCAATTGGGGTTAAGTGACTTGCCCAGGGTCAACAGCCAGGAAGTGTTAAGTGTCTGAGACCAGATTTGAACTCAGTTCCTCCTGACTTCAGGGCTGATGCTCTATCCACTGTGCCACCTAGCTGCCCCTACCCAATGACTTGTTTTAAATTTTTATTTGTCTAAATTCAACTCACATTTCAAGGGACAACTTAGAACTATCTCCCAGTCACTATAATTGCATTTGGGTATCAGATTTCTCACAAAAAAAATAATATTTGGACTCAAGGCTACATAGATGAGTGTTGATTGCTCACTATACCTGTCCTTGCTCCCAGAAACTCAAGAAGTATTCAAGTGCTTACTATCAGTTCATAAAAGTGTGAGGACTGAACAAAATTTGCTGTGTATACTACTTCAGCAATATAGAAACAATTGAACTTTGCATCTACTTGACAAGAGTAATGAGCAAAAGAGTAGTAACTAGATGCCCTGCTGGGGCAGTGGGATGGCACAGTAGATGGCGCATTGAGCTGCGAATCAAGAAGCCTAGTCTTCTTAGTTCACATTTGGCCTCAGGTACTTCCTAAATGTGTGACTTTGGGCAAGTCACTTAACCCTGTTTGCCTTAATTTTCTTATTTGTAAATTGAGCTGGAGAAGGAAATGGCAAACCACTTTGGTATCTGTCAAATAACAGTCACAAATAGTCAGAGATGACTAAACAACAACATCATGAAGAACCTATTTTGTGTCAGGCACTGTTACCTATTTTGTGGCAATCAGGTGGCACAGTGAATAAAACACCAAGTCTGGAGTCAGGGAAGACTCATCTTCCTGACTTCCACTCTAGCTTCAGTCATTTACTAGCTATATGACCTTGGGCAAATCACTTAACTCTGTAGGCAAGTCACTTTACTATTTGCCTAAGTTTCCTCCTCTGTCAAATGGGTTGGATAAGGAAATAATAAAGCACTCTAGTATCTTTACTTAAAAAATACCCAATGGAGTCACAAAGAATCAGATACAATTGAAAAATGATTAAACAACCACATTTGAACAAAGATGATGGACTTCCTTCTTTGTAAAAACTGTTTCCAGGTAAGTTCCCCCACACACACACATACACTTTTTCTTATTCTTTTCCTTTCTCATTCTATAGGAATTATCCATTTCTCTGCTAAGGGAGTGTCTCAGAGGCTCAGTATTCAGGAAGGACTTATTTGTGCGAAAGAGCTGATATCTTATGCTGCTGCTCATTCTAGGCACAGTTTGTGAAACCTTTCCTTAGCACTAATTAATGGCAATGGCACCAGTTAGGAATGCCAAAACCAAAGGTCAAGTATTCACTTTATTATACTTGCTTTTTTCAGTTCCATTTTAAGTTCTAAAGAAGAGTGGTGAAATCTTGGTTTCCTTTTCATGTCATGAAAACTCAGGAACTGACCCATATAAATTCTATATGCCATAATGTGCATGAACATGCCCTGTTTTTAAAAGGACATTTTTATTTTCATTTATAAATGAAGACTCCTCAATTCCCTTCCCCACTGCCACTTTTCTCATCTCAGTGAATACTTGAGATATCTCAGATCATCCATCAGAAAACAAAAGGGTGGAATAAGGAAAAAATGTTGAAAATAAAAATATTCTGAGTAGAGGATATGGCAAGATGAATTATTTATATGTTAGAAGACACAACAAAGAAACAACAAATCACACACATAGCAAATCCCTAAATGTACCGATGACTTTTTGGTTGGCTATTTCTGGCTACAAAAAGTGTACTCGGGGATCAGCATTACCAATGGAATAACAAATTTTATATTCTATGATGTCACTGCATTTAGACCCAAAATGTTCTAAGGAGACAGAAGAGTTTTAAAATGGGACTTATGCCTTATTAATCACCAGGGGACATTCCAATAATGCAGAGTTCTTCTCATGAGCAGCACACCTGACTTTGACAAAGCTCAGAAAGAAGACTTCGTTATTCACCCAAGCCATATATCTTTCCTGCCCAGTTTTCAGACCACTGACAAATGATCTGCATGAAAAATGACTAAATTGTTCAGATGGCAAAATTCCCCAAGGTCTTAACAGAAAAACACACAGTAAAACACACACACACACACACACACACACACACACACACACACAAGAAGGCACAACCAGAAACTTCACAATGCCCAATTCCAATGAAGAACCAAAGTTTTAAATAATTGTCTTGCAACACCAAATGATTCTATCTCTATATTCAAATATTGGAACCATAAGGAATGGGATGATGTATTTTTAGGAAAGCTTGGCAGGATGTGATTAATAGGACCAGATGAGAGTGGGGAATGTATAAGAGAAGAAAACAAGGAAAGGATGGTGCTACAGCAATAGAACCTTGTTCTAAGGAAGGAGAATTTCTTTTTTTTTTTTTTAATTTAATAGCCTTTTATTTACAGGATATATGTATGGGTAACTCTACAGCATTAACAATTGCCAAACCTCTTGTTCCAATTTTTCACCTCTTACCCCCCCACCCCCTCCCCTAGATGGCAGGATGACCAGTAGATGTTAAATATATTAAAATATAAATTAGATACACAATAAGTATACATGACCAAAACGTTATTTTGCTGTACAAAAAGAATCAGACTCTGAAATATTGTACAATTAGCTTGTGAAGGAAATCAAAAATGCAGGTGGGCATAAATATAGGGATTGGGAATTTCAATGTAATGGTTTTTAGTCATCTCCCAGAGTTCTTTTTCTGGGCATAGCTAGTTCAGTTCATTACTGCTCCATTAGAAATGATTTGGTTGATCTCGTTGCTGAGGATGGCCTGGTCCATCAGAACTGGTCATCATATAGTATTGTTGTTGAAGTATATAATGATCTCCTGGTCCTGCTCATTTCACTCAGCATCAGTTCGTGTAAGTCTCTCCAGGCCTTTCTGAAATCATCCTGTTGGTCATTTCTTACAGAACAGTAATATTCCATAATATTCATATACCACAATTTATTCAGCCATTCTCCAACTGATGGACATCCATTCAGTTTCCAGTTTCTAGCCACTACAAAAAGGGCTGCCACAAACATTCGTGCACATACAGGTCCCTTTCCCTTCTTTATAATCTCTTTGGGATATAATCCCAGTAGTAACACTGCTGGATCAAAGGGTATGCACAGTTTGATAACTTTTTGAGCATAGTTCCAAACTACTCTCCAAAATGGTTGGATTCGTTCACAACTCCACCAACAATGCATCAATGTCCCAGTTTTCCCGCATCCCCTCCAACAATCATCATTATTTTTTCCTGTCATCTTAGCCAATCTGACAGGTGTGTAGTGGTATCTTAGAGTTGTCTTAATTTGCATTTCTCTGATTAATAATGACTTGGAGCATCTTTTCATATGACTAGAAATAGTTTCAATTTCTTCATCTGAGAATTGTCTGTTCATATCCTTTGACCATTTTTCAATTGGAGAATGGCTTGATTTTTTATAAATTAGAGTTAATTCTCTATATATTTTGGAAATGAGGCCTTTATCAGAACCTTTGACTGTAAAAATATTTTCCCAGTTTATTGCTTCCCTTCTAATCTTGTCTGCATTAGTTTTGTTTGTACAAAAAGTTTTCAGTTTGGTATAATCGAAATTTTCTATTTTGTGATCAGTAATGATCTCTAGTTCTTCTTTGGTCATAAAGACCTTCAGGAAGGAGAGTTTCTAACACAGCATTGAAGGAATTGCATTTCCCATCTTGTGATATCTGGAGAATGAACACATACACAAAAACAACAGAAATAACAATTCACTTCTAGATGTTCACCACAGGGAAAGCCCAAATGTTTTCCTCAGAGATGGTGAATAGTGAAGTGACGATGATAAATTTAATGGTTTTAACTTTTCACTGGTCACTTAGAGAATCACATAATCTTGGATCAAAGTTCCCTTCTATCCTGTTGCTATCTCCTGGATTTAGCCCAGTTTCTTTAATGCATCCAGGTAGAAAAGTGGACAGAGCACTGTATTTGGATTCATGAAGACCTGGGTCCAAATTTAAATTTGCGACACTTAATTTTTTATCCTGGGTAATTCAATTTCTCCTCATGTAAAGTAAAGATAATAATAGCACCTCTCTTTGAGGGTTGCTATGAGGACAACACACATATATAAGAGTATACACATGCATAAATCCATTATATGTAATACATAGTCAATATATGTAGTGTTTTGTAAATCTTACAGTGATATATAAATGCTAATTCCTGCTATTCTTATTTCTTAATTTGTACTGTACTCAAAAACAAATAAGTTATTTGGGAAATATTGAGTTTAAGGTAACAAAGCACTTAAATAAAGATATTAAAGGGCAAAATTGGAGATTCAGGAAGAAATTTAAAAATTGGCATTCTTTTGTTAAGAAGGTATTATTTTAAAAGGGTGAGCATTCAAGGGAGAAAGTATGCATAGAGGACCTGAAGGCAGATGATTAAAGTGACACGTATCAACATTGTCCAGAATGTTAGAGAAAGGCAGAAACTCTCCTGAGTTCTTCCAAATTACCCTCCGAACAATTTCATAACAACATCTCAAAATGGATTCTGGAGTGGCAGAGCCAATGAAAGTTTGGGCTAGAATAATTTTCCGATCCAACACAACGTAAAAGGTTAACAGGAAAGATCTGTCTCTCTGAGGTGAGACTAGAGACCAGTCCAGTGCAGGCAGCAGGGCAAGACAGTATCAAGCCCTATCACAGCAAGCCAATGGAGGCCTTGGAGACAACTAGACCAGCAGTAGGTACTCCTGGAACTCTTAGCCCCAAAATAGTCATGGGAATCAACATCTGGTCAGAAGAAGATTACAGGGGGACACTTTGATAGCACTAGATGCAGAACTCTGTTGCATTGCCTAAACAGGAATCTGGGTCATAGACCCAGGTCTTGATCCCAGGAAGAGGGGAGCCCTAGTATGGTACAACTTACTTCCTGGAAGAGTGGGGACCCTGGTTACAGGTCCAGGGTAAAAAAATGTATTTAGGGTCACTCACAGATCAGAGTATAGGTCAGGAGAGTAGTAGCCACAGCTCTCCTTTAGTCATGTCACCTAGGAAGAACTGAAAATGTTCAGGTCCCCAGAAGTAGATCTGAAAAGAGTAGAATAAAAAATCTAAAACTTGGGACAGTACCCCATTCACCCCAGGAGTAGTGCCCAATTTTAATTTAAAATTATATGTCAAGAAGTAATCTGAAAAAACTAGCAATTACAACAAAAGAACCTAAACATAGTTACTATGGTGACAGGGAAGATCAAAGTACAAACTCAGAAGAGAGCAACAATATCAAAGCAGACACATGTGAAGCCTCAAAGAAAAATATTAATTGGTGTCAGATTCAAAAAGAAATACTGGAAGAGTTCAAAAGGGATTTTAAAAATCAACTAAAAGGAATTTAAAAACAATTGAGAAAAGATATGAGTGATGCAAGAGAATCATGAAAAAAGGAGTTAACAGCTGGATCTTAAAGCACAAAGTGAGTAGGAAAAAATGTACAAAAATTCACTGAAGACACAACTCCTTATAAAAGAGAATTGGCTAGATGGAAAAGGAGATATTTTATTTAAAAAATTCCTTTAAAATTAGAATTGAGCAAATAGAAGCTAATGACTCCATGAGACATGAAAAATTGATAAAAGAAAATGAAAAAAAAAGAAGAAAATGTGAAATTTTGCATTGGAAAAACTACTCAATTGGAAAACAGATTGAGGAGAGAGAATTTTTATTTTATTTTTAATATATGGAACTATGGAATTAAAACAAGCAGTAATAGTATAACTATTAAAAAGATGATCATATATGAAATTGCAAATCTATTATGTGCAATTGGTGATTCCTTTTAAATATTTAATAAAGTTATCATATAAACTTTCCTCTATTTTTCCTTCCCTCCCTCCCAGTGGTTACCATTAGACACAAATATGTATATATGTGTAAAATCATTCTATATATACTTATATTTATCAGTTGTTTCTGTGGATGCACGTAGCATCTTCCTTCATATATCCTCTGTAGCTAATTTGGGCATTTATAATAATCAAAATGACTTATTTGCTCAAAGTTATTCTTAAAACAACATTACTGTTACTTTTACATAATGTTCTCTTGGTTCTGCACATTTCATCCTTCACTATTTCATACAAGTATATTGTTTTTTTCTTAAGATCATGGAATTTATTACTTCTTATAGCACAATAGTATTATGTCACAATCATATGCCATGTACATTTAAAAATTATAAGACTATCTGAAAGCCATGATCCAAATTTCCTTATTTCTTAGAACCAGAAGCTAAAATAGAAATTGAACGTATCTGTTTATCACCTCCTGGAAAAGATTTTAAAATGGAAACTCCCAGGAATATTATAGCCACATTCCAGACCCCCAAGCTAAGGAGAAAATACTGTGAGCAGCTAGAAAAAATGTCTAGAATTAGGGAGGAAGAAAAGCAGAAAGTGTAAAGAATTTAATTAATAGTCCTAAGTTATAATAAATAAATACTAAAATTCTTTTTAGTATTATTGAGCCTAGAATGAAAGAACTCTGATTTTAAAACGTGGCTTAGACATTTACTAGGCATATGATACTGGCCAAGTCACAACGTCTTTCAGCCTCAATAGTTTCATCTGTGAAATGAGAAAAATAACACTCTAATTTATTTTGTTATTATAATGATCAAATAATATACTACATGAAGTACTTTACACATCTTACAATAGTATAACAATACTAAGTATAACATAAAATACTGGTGTGAAGTCAAGGAAGATAAGGGATGAAGAAAGGTCTTCAGACTTGGTAAGAACATAGTATTTTTGAAGTAAGTGTTTCAATATTACAAATTATTAAGGAAAGACTAGGCATGAGGGAAACAATGTTAGTAGATATGTTAACAATATGTTCAGTCATTTCAGTTGTGTTCAAGTCTTTGTGACTCAAGTTGGGAATTTTTTGACAAAGATCCTAGAGTGCTTTTCTATTTCCTTCTCCAGTCCATTTGACAGAGGAGGAAACTGAAGCCAATAGGAGGGAAAGTGGCTTTCCTAGAGTCATACAGTTAATAAGTGTCTAAGACAGGGCTTGAACTCAAGGTGAGTCTTCATGACACTGAGCCAGGTACTCTATCTATGATCTAGCATTCCATTGGCAGTTTAGACCATTTATTAGAGAAGTATGGCAGTTAAAATACAAGCGAAATTGATATTCTATACTGAAGAGCAGAACAATGAACACTTGCTGTCCTCACTGAATACATAATAAAACATAGGTTTCCATTTCAGCACAGGGAGGAGAAGAGGAAATTGACTTTTCATTGCCAGGGGAAACTTTTGGATGAAGAAATTCCTTTTACAAATTCAGAGACTTGTACTTTCACTGAAACTTAATTTTAGAGAGTTATAGAGATTGCTAAGACATTAAAAAAAACCTGTCTAGAATCACAGAGACAACATGTGTCATGAACTGATCTTGAACCAGGTCTTTCTGCCTCCCCACCTAACTTTTTACCCACTAGAGCCAATATATGGATACAATTCCCAGTTTAAAAAGCTTTGCTCTAGGTTATATTTTCTTTCTGCATAATGAATTTAATCATATAGAAAGAATATGGTGCCAGTAATGGAATCTTCCACCAGGAATTGGTATAACATCCTGGGAATTCTTTAAAATTTGAATAAACATTTTTGATAGTGAAACAAAACAAAATAAAAACTGGAAGTGAGTTAAGGGGTACAGTGGATAGAGGGCTAGAACTAGAATTTTGAAGTCAAGTTGAAATATTGCTTCAGTCATTTACTAGTTAGTGACTCTGAGCTAATCACTTAATCTCTGACTGTCCAGTTTCTTTTTCTTTTAGACAGAGATAAATATGACCAAACAAGAAATAGAGAATATTAGGAAATGCAAAATTTTTATTACATTAAATTAAAAACATTTCCCATAAACAAAAGCAATGCAGCCAACATTAGGAGGAAAGAAGAAACGTGGGAAACAATTTTTACAATCAATGTTCCTGAAAAAGGTCTCATTTCTAAAATATAAAGAAAAGTGAGTCAAATTTATAAGAATACATACAAATTATTCCCCAACTGATAAATGGTCAAAGGATATGAACAGACAATTTTCAGAAAAAGAAATTAAAACTATTTCTATTCATATTAAAAAATGCTCTAAATCATTGTTGATTAGAGAAATTCAAATTAAAACAATTCTGAGGTACTACCTCACACCTATCACACTGGCTAAGATGACAGGAAAAGATAATGATAAATGTTGGAGGGGATATGGGAAAACTGAGACACTAAGACAATGTTGGTTGAGTTGCCATTCTGGAGAGCAATTTGAAGCTGTGCCCATAGGGTTATAAAACCATACCCTTTGATCCAGTAGTACTACTATGAGGTCTGTATCCCAAAGACATCATAAAAAACTGGAGGAAAAAACCCACATGTGCAAGAATGTTTGTGGCAGCTCTTTTTGTGGTGGCAAATAATTGGAAATTGAGTGAATGCCCATCAATTGGGGAATGACTAAATAGTCTGTGGTACGTAAATGTAATGGAATACTATTGTTCTATAAGAAATGATGAGGAGGCTAATTTCATAAAAATCTGAAAAGAATTACATTAACTGATGCTGAGTGAAGTAAGCAGAACCAGGAGAAACCTGTTTTGAGTACCAGTAAGATTATATAATGATAGCTATGACTTCTCAGAAATACAGTGATCCAAGACAATTCCCATAACTTGGGATAGAAAATGCCATCTCCTTCCAAAGAAAGAACTATGGAGAATGAATGTAGATTGAAGCATACTATTTTCACTTTTTGTTTTGTTTTTACTTTCTCACGATTTTTCACTTTTGTTCTGATTCTTCTTTCACAATGACTAATATGGAAATATGTATAAATTCATTATATATGTATAACCTATATCAGACTGCTTGATATCTGAGGGAGAGGGAACATATGGGAGGGAGGGGGAAAATTTAGAACTCAAAAACTTACAAAGATGAACACTGAAAATTCTCTTTACGTGTAAGTAGCAAAAAATACTATTAGTGAAAAAATAGAAATAAAAATAGTGTTTATCTCTTAGGATTATTGTCAGCATAAAATAGATAATATTTGTAAAGTATTTCTTTGGCAAATCTCATATATGCTAGTCCATATTATTATCATTGCTATTGTCATTAATTTTTACTCAATTATTGGGAAATATTTGCATAAATGCTATGTGAATTCAATGGAATATTATTCTGCAGCAATATGTATGAAAAATTCTGAAAAAAAAATGAGATTTGGGATAGTTTGATTCATAACAAAAAATCAATAACACATGCTGACTACAACAATGCAAAAGAAAACAACATTAAAAGACATCAGAATTCAGATCAATGTAATGAATAATCTTGACTTCTAAAAACTAATATTTAGATAAACCTCTCCTTGATATAAAAGCAGTGGATGCCAGGTTTGGAATGGAGTACACAATGATCAAAATGGTCAAGGATTAAGGAGAAGAGGTATTAGGAAGTGATGGAGATACTTCAAAAGCATTTCTATAATTTTTAAATAATGTAAATTCTCATATCATTGAAATAACTTGTGTAAAAAGAGATCTACGGACTAGAAGACTTCCTGAGGGCTATCTCAGATCCATAATCTTATGGTTACATTTCTTTATTTGAAGCATTTTGTTAGCTAACAATGTTTTATCCCTTTATAACAATTACATCCCATTAAAGATATAGACAAACTTTTAGACCTTTTCAGAACTATACTTAAATATTTTTTTTCTCTATTTAAAAGTTGTAACACTCAGTTTCATCAAACACAGGAAGCACCCTGCAAAACAAAACAACCCTGGAACTGAGTTTGCTTTTTTTTAAATTTTTTAAATTTTTTTTATTTTTAACTTCTGTCTGTCCAATCTGCTTGTTGGTATGATATACCTGCAAGAGGCTGGGGTTTTATGGGAAAAGAAAATATTTAACCTCTTGCTTCATTTATACAGATGGAATTTTCTGAAGTAGACATTTACTAGTGTATGTATTATCAGCAGGACTGCAATGAAGCTTAATGAAACTATATCTTTATCAAATAAAAGCCTTAAACAGCATCGACAACCATGAGAACTGCAGCAACTATCTTCTTATACTGAAAACCTGAAATATAGGTGCCAGATGCCATACCTTTGTAAACATACCCACATTACATCTCCTAAAACTTGCCATAAATCCTTCATAAGTATTTTTCATGGACGGGGAACCTCAGAAGGGAAATGGCATGCCTTAGGAAGCTTAATCAAGCTGTTTTGCACTTGTAAGAACTCTCAAGAATGATACCACTCCGAAAAGTGCAAATACCATAAAAGGGGTACTCAACTCAAGCTCCTTTTCATGTCTATCTTTCAGAGATCTCAAATTATGCATGTTTTCCTTTTCCCTTTCATTATTTTTATTTCTTAGAAGGTAGGTTGTTTACATTTTACATGATTAACCCTCATTTTTACTAAAATCTTTTTTCCCCTTACTTTCCTTTCTAAATAATATCATTTCTTTTACCTATTGAGCCAGTCCTTGAAAGTAAGATTTAAAATAAAAGATAAGAAAAAAAATTGTTTAATAAAATCAACCAATCTATCAGCTGAATCTGACACCATATGTGATATATCATTCATTGTATTTCAGCTGTGTAAAGAAGGAACAGAGGAGTTTTCCAGAAGCAACTCATTATTGGAATTTCACAGGAGGGTCATGTTCTTTGCTTTGTATAATGCTGTATTATATACATTGATTCTGTTGAGTATAATTCATACAGTATACATCGGGGAGCAAAAAGTAATCTCATATGAAGATTTAGTTAGTTACATTGAGCCAATGCTCATATTGCAGGCTGGAGATTAATTTCATAGAACCTCCAGAGAAAGGACCTCCATGGGCTAACTTATTGGGGTTTGATAAGAATAAATAGCTATATATCCTACACACTACATTCAAACTTTCTCTCCTATGTGCAGGCAGAATAACCATGTATGTGGTTGTCTTGCTTCTATAATTTCCTACGTCTATAGATGACTACACATTAAGACATCTTCCTGGAAGTATTAAGTGCCTGCTATATTCTAACGGCCACCTTTCTTATTGAGTCACAGATACATCTTAGAGCCAATATGTGGGAAATATTAATGTCTGTTGGACAGGATCTTTTTTTTTTTAATGCAGCCAGACAGCCATAGCTATATATTTGTATTTCTATCTTGGTACTAGCCCTTCTCTCCCTCCCTCCCATAGTTGTTTGCATATTGCATATAAAGGTAGGGGAAACTTGGACTTATAAGTTGCTATTTAGTTAACCTATTTCAGTGATAGAATTGTATGTTTTGAAAGGAAAATAAATGGGAAAGCCAAAGAGCACCTCTTCATGAGGTTCCTTATATTCATAAACAGCTTCCTCTCTCTCTCTCTCTCTCTCTCTCTCTCTCTCTCTCTCTGTGTGTGTGTGTGTGTGTGTGTGTGTGTCTGCTTTTCTAGGTTGTGTTATCTCAGGGGAATCTTTTGTACTATGGCATGCTTCAAGATGCTTAAGACAAATCTTGGGCACAGAAGATACCTAAAGATTAGGTAAGAATGTCTTTTGACAGAAAGTTGTTGATGGTGGTATCCATGATAATACTTTCTAAACCCTTCCCTAGTTATTTAGGTATTTATCTCAAAGGTCATGAAACTCTAGCAGTAAGAGATTACTGATAGTTACTAGTAGAGAGTGTCTCTTCATACTTGCAAAATACACACTTCCTCATGTAAAGAAAGGAATAAAGTATAATTAGATGCAGTTATATTATAGTTACCCTGTAATTGGCAAGTACAGTCAAATTACACCATGGTACCAATTTTCTTGTTGAGTTGTTTTACATGGATGCTGCAGATTTACTTATATTACACAAAAGGAAAACTGGAATTAGAGCTAGGGAAACTTCCTAAGGAACCAAGAGATTAGGGCTACACACATGTACACATACATAAAACAACAATCACTTTAAATTTATAGAAAACATTAGTTTTTACCATAAATTTTTGAATTATATAGAAAAAAATTACTCCTATTTTGAAAATGAGAAAAGTCCAGCTAGATGACTTTAATAGGATTAAATACATAAAATACTATCCAAGACAGGACTTGGCCTTACTTTTACATTTCTTAAATATTTATTATTAATATATCTTATATTTCTAAAATAAGTGCTCTTTCTACAATACTATGTTGTCCCCCTGAAAACATTAAGCAACTGACAAGTATCAAAAGAAAAGAACTTCTGCAAGTTTGAGGGGGGTTCATATGGGAACAATTGATATGACTATTGTCCCTTCTTAGGGACATTCTCCAGAAAGGGGTAAACATAAGGCAAAAGGCTCAGTGAAAGACAACTCACAAAGTCAAGAGTTATAAAAACCCATGAAAAAGACATAGCAAGGTCTTGAGTAGTGCAAATAATGAATGCCTGGAATAGCATATGAGGTTATAGTTATATTACTTAGGGTAATTGGTTCTACCACAATGGAAATATGTGGTACAAATTTGAGTAATGTGACCATCTCAGGAGATTCATTATTCAAACTAATCAGGACCTTGCCACATAGGAGACTTGGAAGTTTGCAGCTCAGAATGAAGCACAGTAGTTAACATAGTCTATTTCTATTACCGCATGGGTTAAAACCATTCCCACCTCCCTCAGATCTTGTATTGTAAAAACCTGATCTGACAGCATTAGGACAACCAGATGGTACTGAGTAGAATTCTGGGTCCAGAATCAGGAAGAGCCAAGTTCAAATCTTTTTCAGATCCTTACTAGCTGTGTGACGTTCAGTAAGTCACTTAACTCTATCTGCCTCAGTTTCTCCATCTATAAAGTAGAAATAATAACAGCACTTACTTCTCAGGTTTGTTACAAGAATCAAATCAGACAATATTCCTAAAGGAGTTGGCATAGTGCCTGGCACTTTGAAAATGCTATCAACATGTTAGCTATTATTACTGTTCTCATGAATTAGAACTATTTCCCTTGCCAGCCTTATAATAGGTCCTTTTACTTATGGTACAATGGAAAGAATGCTGATTTATGGATCAGAAGGCCTGCATTCAAATTCCACTTTTGATACTTATTAGTCATGCGATCTCATGCAAATCACTTAATCTCCCTGGAGTTCAGTTTCCTCATCTAAAAAATGAAGGAATGGGACTAAATGGCTTCTGAGGTTTCTTCCACCTCTTTATCTCTGATTTTGATACATTATCCTTCTCTTTTCAAACATCTGGTGTCACAACCTGGGAAGTAATTGCATATACTGAACAAAACCATAATCAACTCTTGCTGCTTCTAATTTTGAAACTTTAGCTGGATGCACCATAGGAAAAATCTCACTTTCCTCTACAATGATCCATCTGCTGGCACACATCAGGGAATTAGTTCCCAGAGTACATCAGGATTGTACATTCAGCTTGAATTATGAGCTTATACTCAAATAACCTAAATAAATCTGCTTAAACATATTGCAGCCCATTACTGATTTGCCTAATTCTTTATTTAACACAAGATCATGGCTGAGCACTTGCCTTCCAGACCCTCTCAGACATCCGCAGGGAAATATGGCAAGGCCTCGAGCATGGTGCTATTCATCCAAGGAGTTTTAGAATCTTGTGAACACTTCCTTCCAGAAAAAGGCAAGAATCCAGAAATAACTGTGTAAACCATTCATCAATTCACCTCAGCACCCTCCCATCTGCTGCATATCTTGTCCAGTTGGAAGATTTCTTGGAAAAACCACTAACCTAACTCAGTTGTGAGCTCTTCATTCTGCTATTATTCTCTATCTTCTCAGCTTGCAGTTTGACAATCTATTTGACACTGAGTTGGAAGAAATCACATCATGAAGGAGAGTCAGGGGGTTTAGTTCATTCTAAGGAACAGTGAAGAAGGCTCCAAGTGCCAGAAGCCTGCCAAGAGAAAAAACTGCCACTTGGCAGCGCTTCCATGTGGAATCAAGCATTTCCACATGGAGAGAAACATTGACTGATAATAACTCGATGTTTGCCAGCTCTTGTTCCAACCACGGTCTAGAGAGGATGACTGAAGTAGTTCACCAGTAGGTCATCATCATTATCAAGTATTCGTTAACCAACTAATTCCAATGTATTATGCACTTACTAAATGCTTATGATACTATTGCTGAGCTTGAGAAATTTATATTCTAGATGAAAAATCTAGATGTAAGCATATAAAAAATTGATGGACAAGCAAGTGGGTATAGAGTGTTAAATGAATATAACGTATATTTTTGATTACCTCTATCGGTTTTTTAAAAAAAGGTTCATACATCCTCAATACATATTGACTTATATAGAATAAATATTAAGTAGCATAGTATAAATGGATAGAGAACTGGTCTCAGAGTTAGGAAAATCAGGGTTCAGTTAATTAATCAATAAACATTTAGGTACGTACTATGTGCTGAGCACTGTGCTAAGTGCCTCTGGAACCTATAGCTTCCTGGACAAGCCTTGCAACCTCTCAGTGCCCTAAGCCACTTTCTTTTTTTTTTTTATTAAAGATTTTTATTTACAAAACATATGCATGGGTAATTTTTCAACATTGACCCTTGCAAATCCTTGTGTTCCAAATTTTCCCCTCCTTCCCCTCACCCCTTCCCCTAGATGGCAGGTAATCTAATACATGTTAAATATGTTAAAATGTATGTCAAATTCTATATATGTATACATATTTCTACAATTATCTTGCTGCATAAGAAAAATCGGATCAAGAAGGAAAAAAAAGAATTGAGAAAGAAAACAAAATACAAGCAAACAACAACAGAAAAAGTGAAAATGCTATGTTGTGGTCCATACTCAATTCCCAGAGTCCTCTTTCTGGCTGTAGATTGCTCTCTTTATCACAAGATTATTGGAACTGAACTGAATCATCTCATTGTTGGAAAGAGCCTTGTCTAGCAGAATTGATCATTGCATAATCTTGTTTTTTCTGTGTACAATGATCTCCTGGTTCTGCTCATTTCATTTAGTATCAGTTCATGTAAATCTCCCCAGGTCTCTCTAAAATCATCCTGCTGATCATTTCTTATAGAACAATAATATTCCACAATATCCATATACCATAATTTATTCAGCCATTCTCCAATTGATGGGCATCACTCAATTTCCAGTTTCTTGCCACTACAAACAGGGCTGCTACAAACATTTTTGCACATGTGGGTCCCTTTCCCTCATTTAAGATATTTTTGGGATATAAGCCCAATAGAAACACTGCTGGATGAAAGGATATGCACAGTTTGATAACTTTTTGAGCATAGTTCCAAATTGCTTTCCAGAATGGTTCCACCAACAATGTATTAGGTCCCAGTTTTCCCACATCTCCTCCAAGATTTGTCATTATTTTTTCCTATCATCTTAGTCAATCTAAGAAGTGTGTAGTGGTATCTTAGAGTTGTCTTAATTTGCATTTCTCTGATCAATAGTGATTTAGAGCACCTTTTCATATGACTAGAAATGATTTTAATTTCTTCATATTCATTGACCATTTATCAATTGGAGAATGGCTTGAATTCTTAAAAATCTCAGTCAATTCTATATATATTTTAGAAATGAGACCTTTATCAGAAGTAAAAATATTTTCTCAATTTATTGCTTCCCTTCTAATTTTGTGTGCATTAGTTTTGTACTAAAACTTTTTAACTTAATATAATCAAAATTATCTATCTGGTGTTTAATTATGAGTTCCAGTTCTTCTTTGGACACAACTTCTTTCCTTCTCCACAGATATGAGAAGTAAACTATCCTATGTTCTTCTAATTTACTTATAACATCACTCTTTATGTCTAAATCATGAACCCATTGCGACCTTATCTTGGTATATAGTGTTAGATGTCTAGGCCACTTTCTAATTAACTTGCAAAACAGATTCCCTCTTGTATTGTATTGATAGAGGAAGTATTCTCATCAATAAATCCCCCATACCAGAAGTGGGAAACATCCACTCTGAGGATCACAGAAGGATCACGAAATTAATAACAAATGATGATGAGCTGAAAGTTTTAATTCTATAAGTTGATTATTTTTTATGACCTGTTAATGATGTTATAAATATCCAAATGGCCTTTGGCAGAAAAACGTTCCCCACCCCTGATCTATACTAATGAAATCACAAGTTTAGTCTTTGTCCCCCATTTACTACTGTACCATTATGTAAATAATAAATAATAAATGAAAAATAGAAAATTAAAAGAATGAGGTAAAGATGAAATAATAGCTTCTTATAGGAACTATTAGTTTTTATTAAGTGGGTAGGTGGATGGGGAGAGGGAATAGAGATTTTCCTATGGTGTATCCACAGCATGGTCAGAGCTATATTAAGAAAATTTCATTTAACATGAGGCTTCTAATTTGATTCTGTGGCTTGCATCTTTTTGGCAGTCTAGTGAAATCTATGGGACCCTTTCAAAATAATGTTGATAAGTACATAAAAGAAATTATATAAGGTTAAAAAAAGATTACACTAAAATAAAACTATACTAAAAAATTAAGTTTCTGAACCTGTTACTGATTTTATTAGCTATATGGAGAATGGACATGAGAGGAGTGAGATCTATAGCAGAGACTAAGATGGCACTTTAATAGTCCAAGTAAGAAGTGATGAGGGCTTGAATTAACATGATAGCAACATTAAGTATGGTGAACGGGACAGATGTCAAAGTGTTGGGGAGACAGAAACAATGATTTGGCAACTAAGCAGCTTTATAAAACAAGGGGAAATGAAGGCTCCAAGACATTGGCAAGGCCATATAGCAGGGTAATAAAGTGCCCTCTAGTACAGTGGCACCTTCAACAGAAACAGGAAAGGTTAGAAGAGAAGTAGGTTCTGGAGAAGAGAAGAGGGTAATATGTTCTCTATCAAACATGTTGATTTTGAGATGCCTATGAGATATGTTGTTCAATGTTCAATAAACAGTTAATAACATGGGACCAGAGATGAGGTGAGAAATTAAAATTGGATACATAGATAAGGGTTCATCTACATATGGATGATAATTGCACCATTCATGGAAGCTGATGAAGAAAATCAGTTGAAGAATGTATAAAGAAAATAGTCCTCACGATATAACTATGGGAAATATTCACTCTTTCTGTAATGACGGAATGTATGTAATGTAATGTAATGTAATATCGGAAGATATATGGGTAATGACTTAGCCAAAGAGGACCAGGAAGGAGCAATTAGACAAATGGAAGAAATAAGAGAGAATCACGCCATGGAAACCTAGAGATGAGAAAGCAGTTATTCAGGAGAAGTAAAAAGTCAACAGGATCAATGCTGCAAAGGGTTATGCTATGAACACTTAGTCACTTAAACATTTATTAAGGACCCACTGTGTGCTAGGCACTATGTTTAAGTGCTGAGAATACAAAGAAAGCCAAAAGGCCATATTTCTCCTCAAGGAGCTCCCAGTTTAATGAAAAAGACATCATGCAAATAACAACATACAGGACAATTAAGTTATATATCGGATGGAGTGGAAATAATCAAAAGAGGGAAGATACTAGAATTAAGGCCAAATTAGTAAAGCCTTGTGCTAGAATAGGGATGGGGAACATCCAGCCCACTGGTTGAAATTATTTGCTAGAGCAACCTCAAGTGATGAGCTGAATGCTGATACAACTTCCGGTGCTTGAGTTTTATATGTTGATAATTGTGTTGGGTACATGAATGAAGTTATAAATATCTAATGGTTCTTTGCAGGAAAAAAGGGTCTCCATCCCTATTCTAGAAGATAAGATTTTAGCTGTCACTGGATGGAATCTAGGAAAGTGGGGAGGCAGAGAGGAAGAGGATAAAGAAGATGACTAAATATACCATTTATGAGGTTTAATTCTGTGGGGATAGGGGAGGCGTACAGAAAGGAAAAATGTTCACAATTGACTTACCCAATTTTCCCAGAGTTTTCCATGTTTACTAATCTCTAAATGAAAAGCTATCCTTTGAAGACTGAAAAAAGGTAAGTTTAGCACAAGTGAAAGGAGTCACTATTTCACACTGTGGGTAATGATTTTTGGAACTCATTAACTCAAGAGAAGACAGAGAATGCAAATGGATGAAAAAAGGGTGGGGATAAATTTACAAATGACATGGTTATAAAAAGATGATAAGAGAGAGTAGACTATAACAAAACATGGCTATCTTATAATATGTCTCATGGGATAGCTTTTAAAAGCAAAAATATTAGACTGAATGAGTCCTAGTTCTGTCCTAAAATAAAAATGCCTGGTTCCACATCTCTAATTCTCCTTCTTTGCTCTACTCTGCAGCCCCATGAAAGAAGGCTATAAAAAATGATTTTCCCCCTGGAATAATAAAGCATTGCAATAAGAATTCAAAACACAGTAAGGTTCTTAGAAAAGCTGCATATTTCTGCTCATATTATATGGATACAAGGATTTGGGCTCTGAATCCCACAGACTCTAGGAAATCAGGAGAATTTATTCATAGGCAGAAAATACTTCTAGAAGTGACATGCTTTCCATAATAAGCAACTTCCCCATATACTAACAATTCTAAATTTTCCTTGGATGATTTGAAGGAGTTGTATATAGATAGAGACTTCACCCATCCTCACCCATCTTAAATCATTGTTTATGGTTTTGTGTTCTAAAGTATCTTGGGAATATTTGCAAGAGGCCCCAGGAATGATCTTATATTATGATGTAAATATCCCATTCCTCAAGAAAGATACCTCTAGGGGAATACTAAGCCTATGTTATTATTATTATTATTTTTAAAGACCTGAGATGATTATGCTATATCCTTATTTCCAGGTTCTTTCCTCTTCAAAATGTATCCATCATTCTAAAAATACCACCCAGGCATGGCATATGTATTAAAGAATGAGGTGGAGCAAGAAATAATGTGGATTATCAAAGAAAATAATAATTTAAGACTAGGTAGCATATGTTATTCCACTGTTCTCTTTTATTGTCCTGACTTAGTTTCCCTAATTATCCTGACTCAGTTTCCCTAATTGTTCTGCCTCAGTTTATAATTGTTCTGCTCAACCCTGCAAAACCACCCCTCCCTCTTAATCAGAATATTTGATAAGGATAAAAGAGCTTATATTTTAGAATATCAGAATGCCTCTCCCCATCTCTGTGGTGCCACCCCCCATCTCCAGTGGTTCACCCCTCCCTGTCAGAGTCCTGTTCCTGCTCTCAGCACCCTGACACCGCCCCTGCCTCAGTCTACTCCCTGAGTCTGAGCCACTATATATGTATGTATGTATGTATATATGTCAATGAGAACTCAAATTGTTTGTTGGATTCTTGGAGATGATAGTCTCATTCAGCCTTGGGACCAAACCATGGATCCATATGGTCCCTGTAAATCTCTCCCTTTTAAATAAATTATTAAATACTCTCTAATCTCTATCTTGCCTCAGTTTCTCCAGCATTACACATATAATGGTAAGAGAGTTCAAGGAAGTAGTCTAGAGATCTGGGGTCTAATTCTTGATGATCATTTTTTTTCCAGGTATGCCCCATTCTTTGTGACTACATCTGAAATTTTCTGGGCAAAGATATTGGAATGGTTTGCCATTTTCTTCTATAGCTCTTTTTACAGATGAAACACTAAGGCAAACAAAGTTAAGTGAGTTGTCCAGGGTTACACAACTACTAAGTGTCTGCAACAAGATTTGAACTCAGAAAGAGCAGTCTTCCTGACTCTAGGTCTGGCACTTAAGCCATCCACCACCCAGCTGCCATATCTATCCCTAGAGAACAATTATCTGACCTGCTAAATATTTTCCATGCTTATTAATGTTTCTTTAAAAAAACAAACAAACAACAACAACAACAACAACAACAACAACAAAAAACCAAAGCACCCATACTCCAACGTGGTTTGATTTATAAAACAGATCCAACTGTTATTCAAGTGAAAATCAACACTGCTGCTACCCTCTGCCACTAGTAGTGGATTAGACATGAGTAGATGGATGCCTGGTCAATTGCTTGGCTCAAGTTTGTTCCTGTGTTTTTCAAAAATGATCCAAGGAGTTCCATGACCAAATCATTTTTCTCTGTATGTTCCAAAGTGGAATCAATTTCCCAGTTCAACTTTCACAGGTTCTTTGGGGCCATTCAGACCAAGAAATGACTGATTAAGGATAGAACGAATTTGCTCAATCTCCCTAGTCAACTTCCTTCCTTATGCCTTAGATTTGGAGAATACATGGCGAAGACATCAGATTCACAAATATTTATGTCAGCTACCTTCATGTCTTTATGGAATATGACTTCTTGAACATTGTTTTCTATCTCATGCATTTTGCTTTTTCTTCAAGTCAAATCCTCAGAGCATTTTGCTTTTTCTTCAAGTCATCGTTAGGGTGGCAGTGTGACATAGAAATCTTAAAGTGACTTGGATTCAAATCCCTTCTCTGACACTTATTAGATATATGGCTATGGCCAAATCACTTAATCTTTCTGAGTCTCAGATTCCTCAGCTAAAGAGTTGGTGTAACATCTTAAATACTTGTTTTGGGGAGACAATGTTTCCAAAGTCCTATATAGATAACCAAGTTTTAAAGATGGATGATTTCTCTTGTGCTTTCTTACCAAATTTTGAATAAGAAGTTGGAGGGTGGAGATTGGTTGGTAATAGTTGTGGTAAATTGAAGCACAAGGATAACTGTTCATGCATTTATGTGAAATGGTTAAAGAAGTCAGATGGATGGATGGATGAGGATCACTTTCTGACATGTTCCAGAAAGTCATAGGAAGCAAAGGGACAGTCAGTATCAGCCACTCCCTTCTCCTGTAAATTCTTTCCTTAAGTGGTTTTTATATACAGCTCCCTCTTCTGCTCCTTGGACAAAGGATAGTAACTAAGAGTTTAACTACAGAGCATTTTAATTTCACTTATGTCTACTACACCCAATTGGTATCTGTTCTCAGATTTAACTAACTCTTGATCTGATTCTAAGATGCAGACTTCATTGGTTTAAATGCTTGACTTCTTTCCCCTTGGTGACAGAAAGCTACAGATTGAAAGAACAAATATTTGAAAGTAAAGTTACTTCATTATTTTATGCTTTCCTTTTCTCATCTATAATATATAGATAATACTCAGTTAACCAACTTCCTAAGGTGAGTTTAAAGATAAATTGAGGAAATTGAAGTGAATGTACTTTGAAAAAGTATAAAGTGCTATACAGACATACAGAATTTTTAAAACTCTGAGAAGAGGAATATAGTTATTTTGGCTCATGTGCAGAAAGTGAGATGGATGGTGCAGGCAGATAATTCTTTGCATTTTTGCAGGTATCTATTTGATTCCTATAACTGTTTTCCCTTCCTGCTTGGCCCTGTTTTACCTTTCTTTCTCTGGCAATAAATGACATATTTTACAGATGTGAATTTTTCATAGATGTACCTGACAGAATGCTATTAAGACAGCAGAATCTTTGTTGCTCAGGTATCAAGAGAATTTTCCTACTATGGGAAGATTTAATTACATGAAAATCAGAAGCATATTGAAGACAGCTTGTAAAGGACTCATGAGAGCCGATTGTTAAATTTTCAGTATGACCGTGTATGGTTTGGAAAGCTTGATCTATTGTCTTATTGATTGTCTAGACTTAACAAACTGATGGAAGAAAATGCTAATAATACAGATTTTAAGATTAAAAGTATGTGATAAATACTTTAAAATTTTTTGTAGAATTGGTTTTAAAAAATTTATTAGAAAGTCATGGCTTTTCTTCCTGTAGCATATACCAACAGAAACATCTGGCACAATTATAAAAAAATCACTAATAATATTAGAATGCTTGACAACCACCCTTATGAAAAACCTCAAAATGTTAATTATATTTATTTTTCTATTATTTTTATCAAAATGAAAAAAATTTTTCTGGAATGTCCTCCCACTTTAAATTGACCTGTTGAAAGACTACTCATCTTTTAAGTCTAATCAAAGTTTGACATTGCCCAGGAAGCCTTCTCCATGTTTTCCCTTTTATTAACTCCTAAAGCATTGACTTTTTGACACCTGATAGCTATATCAATACTGATATATATGTTTACTGGCCTATATGCGATATCATTTGTGTGTGTGGGGAAACTCCCTCTATCAATGCAGATCAGAATTATTTGAGGGTATTAAATGATCTGTCTAGGGTAGTTTGGTCTAGTGGGTTTAATTTTATATTATTCTTAATTTAATTTCAGTGAACCATTCATTCATTTATCAAAGAAATACTGAATACATAGTATATATAAACACTGTGCTAGGTGCTGTTATTGTGTACAATCATGTACAGTCATTCTGACCCCATTTGACAAAAATAGTGGCATGGTGTAACATTTCCTTTTCCACATCATTTTACAGATAAGGAACTGAGGAAAATAGGATTAAGTGTCTTGCCTGGGGTCACAAAGGTAATAAGAGTCTGAGGTTAGATTTGAACTCAGAAAGATGAATCTTCCTGACTTAAGGTCAGGACTTTATCCATTAATTGCCCTCTTCTGTGCTATGCCCCTCCCTCAGCCCCTATTCTCAACTGCTTGATGTGTAAATATCTACAATCTGATGCAGCATGCTGCTTATGTGAGGTGAGACTACTCCCTCCAAGGTTACCCGTTCTCAAAATGAACTTTTCTCAGTCTTTTTTTTTTTTTTTAATGTTTCTACAATTTTTAACACTGTCAATTACCATCTTACTTTTGAAGATTTTTTTCCTTCCTTAATTTTCACAACACAGCTTTCTTTTTCTTTCTTTCTTTCTCTCTTTCTTCTTTCTCTTTCTCTCCCTTTTTTCTTTCTCTCCTCTCTTTTTTCTCTCCTTTCTTTTTCTTTTCTGTCTTTCTCTTCTCTTTTTTTCTCACTTATTTCTTTCTCTCTCTTCTCTCTCTTTTTTATTTCTCTCTCCTTGCCCCCTCTCTTCTGTTTCTCTCTCCTTTCTTTCTCTCTCTTCTCTTTCTTTTTCTCCTTTCTTTTTCTTTTCTCTCTTATTTCTTTTTCTTTCTTCCTTTCTCTCTTATTTCTTTTTCTTCCTTCCTTTCTCTCTTCTTTCTTTTTCTTTCCCTTCCTTCCTTCCTTTCTCTCCCTTCCTTCCCCTTCCTTCCTTTCCCTTCTTTCCTTCCTTCCTTCCTTCCTTCCTTCCTTCCTTCCTTCCTTCCTTCCTTCCTTCCTTCCTTCCTTCTTTCACCTTCCTTCCTTCACCTTCCTTTCCTCCTTCCTTTCTTCTTTCCTCTCCGTCTTTATGAGTACTATTTTTTTGGTTTCTTTCACTGATTTAAAATTTACCAAACATCCCCTAAATTTGGCTATATTTTAGATTCATTAAGGATTTATCTTGAATATCTCCTCAAATGTCATGGATTCCACAATCATTTCTCTGAGACACCTCTGACATACAGATCTCCAGGCTCATTCTTGTGCTTTAGTCTTTCATCATCAATGGCCTACAGGACATCGCCAACTGAATGTTCTCTAAGAATCTAAAATTCAACATGTCAAGCACAGATCTCATTATCTCTCCTTGAAATGTGCTTCTTTGCTAAATTTGTCTGTTTCTTGTAGGGCACAATAAGCCTTCTAATCACCCAAATTCATAGCCTTGGGCTTCTCTTTTATTGTCCCCTTTACTCCATTCTGCCTCAAATAAAATGAGTTGCCAAGTCTTTGCAGTTTGGGCTTAACAACATCACCTGGTTTCATTTTTTTCTCACCACTCAGACAGCTGTTACTCCTGCTATAGCCCTTCCCTTCCCTCTCACCTGCACTGTTGCATTCTAGTAGCATAATTCCTGCTATCAGTCTCATCCATTTTCTATTATTATTCCACACAGCTTCTAAATGATTATGCATAAAACATAGGGAGGAACATGTCACTTTCCTATTTAGAAATTTCAGTACCTCCCTATTGCCTTTAGGATAAAATACAAACTCCTCAACCTTGCATTTTGCCATCTATTCCACTTTGCTTTCTAGAATGACTTGATATTACTTACATTGATACATTCTCCAGTCTAGCCAAATGAAACTGCTGAATGATCCCTATGCCCAAAATTATACCTTCCATTCCTGTGTCTTTGCCCAGGTGCATTTCCTTCTTTCTTCCTTCAGCATTTTAGAACCTCTAGCTCAGGATACACCTTCAACATAGGGTTCTTCATTTGATTCCAAGTTGTTACTATGATCACTATTTCCTCTATCTGTCTGTCTCTGTATTTCTCTCCCTCTCCTTCTCTCCTTCTTTCCCCCTCATTTCTCTCTCTCTCTTTCCCTGCCTCCCTCTCATTGGTTCTTATAAATGGCCAACCCACTGCTGATAATCTGATCAATTCAGACCAGGTTTTGCTTCCTTTTTTGAAACCTACAAACAGGCATAAATAAAGATCCATAAGATGTCTCTGTTCTTTTTCTTCTTGGAAGACAGGCAGGAACAAATCAGTAAACTAAGGAAGGAAAGAAGAGAGGGGAAAGAAAGAAGGAATTTAAGAAAGAGAAGAAAAGATGGGAGGGAGAAGGGGAAGAAAGGAAGAAGAAAGGAAGGAAAGAGGAACAAAATAGGGAAAGAAAGAAAATTAAGGGTAGTAGGTCCTGTATGAGCTTTCTCATACAGACTGCATGTAGTATTCTCACTCTATAGCAATTCTTTAGGAATAGAAAGCTGTCAGTCAGGTTACCATCCTTGGAATAAAATCACCCAATGCTATTTTACATAGAACTCATTCTAATGACACTAGTGAGGATGGTGGCTGTAGCTGGGTTTTGTCCAGGCAAATACTTAAGGCCCATTAGCTCTGCATTTATAAACCCTTGGGGCTTCTCTTACTCAACATTAAAAACAAAGACCAATCAGGAGCTTCAGAGTCAAATGAGAAAACTTGATTGCTTGCTTATTTATATCATGCCCAATCCCTGCTGCCTTACTTCTAGGCACTCCTTATCAATGTAGTGATGCCTTCCTGATGCACAATGGCCTAATGCCTAGAATATATTGGAAAATATTGAGGTTCTGGTGCCTTTTATGAGCTCATTGATTTAAAAAGGTTCAAAAGAATGACCATTCCTGAGGGACTTTTGCTGCTCTTATTTGAATGCCTTTGTCAGCAAAAAAGTAAACAAAGATATTGTCACTACCATCATGATAACTAGGTCACTTAAGGTCCCAAATAGAATTTGGATGACAGGAAAATCAGACACAATTGAGATAAGGAGCTTTGCCCAAATCATCCAGACATTTTTAAATTTTCCAATAGATTCAGTGCAGTTTTCTCCTATGGGCCATTAGGGAGACTTTGGTGGATACAATTTGAAGAATGAGGAGTCTGCCAAGCAGTGATTCTTTGAAAGGAAGTATTGCTTCAGAAGAGACAGCTCATAACACGCCAGAAAGGACAGCATCAATCACCCCTGGTTCCACTATCTGATGGCATTGAATGGAATGCCACCACAGCATCTCAGGGTCATGTATCAAGCAATCTGAACTGCCACAGGAGGTAGGGAAAGGAAAAGAGGATTTGTCAAATACAGCTGTACACTCCTCTTGGGAACTGAGACTGCAGAAAGAACCAAGGGGTTTTGCAGCCTGAGTCATGGGTGTGCCTTCCAACCAAAAGAATCACTGAAGAGCTCTAGGCTCTGAGGCCATTTCTCACTGATGAGTTCCCTTGACCTGAGCCTCTGTTCCAACTCTGCAAAGATGATTCTCCAGAAAGAACTGGAGAATCTTAGATATGGAAGAGACTAGAAAAACCATAAAATTCAAGCAACACTAAAAAATAAACCCTTACTACCACATATCTGGACACATGGTCATCTAGCTTTTGCTTGAGGATTTCAGAAAAATAATCTCAAAGCCCTAAGATTGGTTTATTTGGTTTGAGCTAGATCTGTGATTTCATCAGTCAAGGGAACTCCTTACATGAAAAGTCCTTTCTCAAATCAAAAACTCTTCTGTAATTCATAGTCTCATCGAGTTTCAGTGGCTACCAAGAAATTAAGGAGCTTTATCCACAGTTATAGCTATCAGAGCATGCTTCCTGTCTCCAAGGCTGGTCCCCAATCCACTATTCCATGTTAGCTCTCACCCTGACTCACCCTGTCAATTCAGACACATTTATAAGAAACCCAAAGTGTTCAATATTCAATACCCCAAACTGTGTGAAGGCCTGTGGGAAGATAAAATGAAATAGTACCCTCTTTGCCCTTAGGAATATATATATATATATATAATATATTCATATATGTATATATATATGTGTGTGTGTGTGTGTGTATGTATTTTTTTTTTTTTTTTTTTTGCTGAGGCAATTGGGATTAAATGACTTACCCAGGGTCACACAGCAGTGTGTCTGCTGTGTTAAGTGTCTGAGGCCAAATTTGAACTCAGATCTTCCTGACTTCAGGGCTGATGCTTTATCTACTACACCAACTAGTTGTTCTATATATTGATATTTTGTGAGACACAAGATGTCTATGATCTCAGTGAAATGTGAAGCTAAGTGAAAGACACCTCAATCTTTCTTACTCCCCACCCTCAACATACTTTCTTTTTGCAACTATATAACCAATAATATCACTGCTTCTGGCTGTTACCCACTGAGTGCCAACAACTTGAGCCTAGAAAAGACAGGCCATAGGAGTATTGACTTTTGCACTAGGATTCAGCTGAAAGTCTTTCCACTCAAATCTCCTTGGAATCCTTTGGTCTCCATTTTGCCCCCAATACACATTACTTCACATAGGGAACTTCTCTATATACAAATCATATACCTCATTTCAAGAGACTAAAAGCTACTTGAAAGTAAAGACTGAGATGATCCCCTCTCTCTGCTGATATTGTATCCCCAAGATTGTACATAGTAGCTTGCATTAATAGAATAAGTGTCTTGGAGAAGGAAATGGCAAACCACTTCAGTATCTTTGACAAGAAAACCCCAAATGAGTCACAAAGAGTTAAATATGACATAAACAACTCAACAACAACAACTAAAAAAAAAAAAAAAAACACTATCTATTTAGTTGAATTGAAAGAGGCAGTGGGAGACTACCAGATCTGTCAACTCACATGACCCTTTCATGTTATCTTGTACTCTGGTCCTTTGAGGAAGTGAAGCCCAATAATCAGGACATGCACATGAAAATGAGTACAATAAAGGAAGCAGCCTCGAACCCTCTGAAAAGTTTTCCAGTTGACCATTTTCTTCCTTTTCTAAATGGTACTTTTAACTTAAGGCAGCATTTGAAGGTTTACAAAGTACTTTACAAATATTATTTCATTTGATCTTCACAACTCTGTGAGGTAGTTGGTATTTTTGTCCTTATTTTATAAATAAGAAAACTGAGGTTCAAAGAGGTTGTGCCTTGCTTGTGGTCACAGAAATTCACAAATTGTGGAAGAGTTTTAGATCCCAGGTGTTTTAGACTCCCATGTCCTGTACTTCAACTATTATGTAGAGTTGCCTCTAACACCTTCCCAAAGGCTGACCTCTACTGTGCTTCATGTCGATCAATTCTCTCAAAATAGCCAGTAGAATTTTCAGAGTATATGATTCAAAATATTTAGCAGAAAAGGCAAGTGAATAAGGAATAAGATTTGCTCTCCTCTGAATGCTTTCAAGTTTCTAAGTCCTCAGATACCCTCTCATTCTATAACCCCTCCTTTCCCTAAACCTCTAAAGGAGCAAGAGGAAAGAGAGTGGTTGTTAATGAAGTTTCCTAGCTCTTAATTAGAGTCTTCTTACCTTGATTCCTGGGACTGTTTCCTCTTCAAGAAGCTCTTCCATAGTCACAGCTCAAGAGAGGTATGAAGAAGCAAGAAGATCAGATCTGTGCGGCCGCACAGTCTGGCAGAGCAATCAGCATTAAAAATAACTGCTTCTCATCTGTTCAAACTAATCACATTTTTTTTTAGACAAAACACCCCCAAGTCCACAGCAAAATCCTCAACAAATAAGAAGTGTTACTTGTTATTTCTGCCCAAGATTAGTGAATGCTCAGGCTTCAGAGAGGAACTGAGTCCAGGCAAGGGGTATTCCTGTGGTTGTTGGATGAACAGTTGAGGATAAAGGGCTGAAAAGGGAAAACACTTGAGGATCAGATAGCTAAAAGACTGGCTGATTTTTCTACTACATGATAGTGCAATGAAAGTACTTGGAAAATTGAATTTTAAGTGCCCTAATTCCAAACTAAGGCGTGGTCTTTTCCTAGCAAAATAGTCAACTTATCTCTTGAAGTTTGTCCTACCCTGCTCCTATCTAGATTCTATATTGATTTCAACCAAATTTAATTTGAGTTTGTCTCTGTGACACAAGTTTTTTTCACCTGTAATCACTTGTTTCTTAATGTTTACTTTGTAACTGTAACTGTGAAAAAAACACAGACTAGGAGATTCACTATGTGACCTTCATTGGCTAAATCACTTTACATTTCTATGGTTCAATTTCTCCCTCTATAAAATGGGAAGCATAATCCTTATCCTTCAATATCTTATAAGGATTGTTGTACAATCGGATCGATAGAGAAAGCAGAGATTTGCACAAAAAAAAGACAAAATCGACTATTGTTAATATCAGCAAGTAGCTGTTTCCATAAAGATGCAGGCAAGATGAGTGAATTTAGAGACTACATTTAGTTAGAGATAGAACAAAAACAAGAATCTACTCTCAAAGGCACTTTCTTTTCCTACTGGGTTAAAATGTAAGCTGTATGGAGGGACTGTGGATAGGAAATGGTCTCTATAAGGAGACAGATCCTTGAAGGAAGGCTGATGTGTTATGTGTGGTTGTGTAGTGTGACAGTGAGGGTGAGAAAAAGATAATTCTGTGGAGCCTTTAACAATGACCTTAACAGTCAGCATCTATTTCCCATTATATACACCAAACTGCCACAGGATAAATAACATGCCATCTTATTTGCTAACATCAGGAGCTGTCAATTTCAACAAAAAGCTGGAAGTACAGAAAGGCACATTCCCACTTATAATTAGCATTAGACATTGAAAAGCACTCTTGGAAGTATTTGGCTTGCTTCTAAATAGCACATCTAGTAGGGTTATTTATCTGTTGTTCCAAACTATAAGAAAATCTTCCTTTGCATCTGACTTCACTCAATATCCTCTCCTGTTGAATGTCTCACTCTGTCCAAGGCCCTTTTTGGGTTCTATTTTTTCAGCAAAACCTTCATTGTCCACCAAAGTCTGAAGGGATTAATCCTTCTCTTGAATTCCTCTTCACCAACTGACTTGGCACTAGACATACATTGTCTTGAGTTGCTTATTATCTTTTCTTAGAATTCTTTTCTCACCTGAAAGCTTAATTCAACTATCATTTTCTACTACTCAGATCCCTGCCCCCAGCTCTCACCTTCCTCAATTTTATCTGTATTGGCACTTTGTTGTGTGCATGCTGTGTTCTATCGTAGCGCCAGTAGAATATAAGCTTTCCAAAGGCAAGAAATGCTTCAGTTTTGTCTTTGTATCCTCAATAATTAGCACTGTGGGGCAGCTAGTTTGTGCAGTGGATAGAGCGCCAGCCCTGAATTCAGGAGGACCTCAGTTCAAATTTGACCTCAGACACTTAACACTTCCTAGCTGTGTGACCCTGGGCAAGTTACTTAACTCCATTTGCCTCAAGATATATATATGTATGTATGTATGTATGTATGTATATATATATATATATATATATATATATACATATATATATATATATAGAGAGAGAGAGAGAGTAGAGTTGAATTCATATATATATATATATGAATACATATATATGGATATATAGATATTTGTGTATTTGCATACACTTACATATATTCACAAATATTCATATACACATATGCATAAATGTACATATCTGACTTTACTATAAATACTTTGAGAATAGGGAACAAATCTTATGCTTCTCTATACCCTCTCTTCCCCCTTCTACTCTAGCACAATTCCAAGCACACTTTGGGCATTTAATAAATAAATGTTGGTTGTTGGATTTATTACTTTTCATAGAAGATTCAAAATTTCACATAAGGATGTGCTTTTTTAGTCAAAAGATTGGAACTGATCTCCAAAATGAAAAATAAACTGGCCAATGCCCTCAATCAAGCTCAAGTGAGAATCATGAAGAAACAGAGCACAGAGATGACAAGATTTTGGAACAAGGGGAACTGGAGGTGCCAGGAAGGTAAAAATTCAATGCTAAGACTTGGGAGAGTTAGCAGATGAGAGAAGTGAAGAAGGAATTAGAGTGATGTTTTGGACAATGCAAGTCAAACAAGAGCTCAAGGTACTGGGTAGGATATAAGTGATATGTAAATCTCCAGTAAGAGAAAAATGGAAATTTCCAAACCAAAATTCCTAGTGATTTAAGATTGCTATAGCCTCCTAGGGATTGACTATCTCTCCCTGAAAGAGAATTTCTCATAGTACCTCACACTTAGCAGACACTCAATAAATATGTGTTGAATTGAATGTGACACTGCTGTGACATATCTCCAAACTACATTAATAAGAATCAGAACACCTTAGAGTTGGAAAAGATTTTATAGGTCAACCTCTTACAGAGTGTAAAGAACCCTTGTACAACATCCCTAATAGATAAGATGAGGATGTGGGGGTGAGGCAACCAACATGTTGAAGAGCATCCTATCAGCAATGGTTGAAAGAACTCAATGTGTCTAGTATGAAGTAGAAGAGATTAAGGAGGCACAGAATAGATATCTTCAAACAATGAAAGAACTAGCTGTGATGCTTATTTTCCTCAGATTTAACCTATTTCCTCCTCAATTCTTCATGAATCTGGAGACCAAAAGGTCACCACATTATATATAAACTTCTCAAAAAGTCAGATCCCTCTTGGGAGGTGAGCTCTGAACATACAAAGCTTTCAGCTTTGGAGACAGTAATTTTAAAGGTTCAGGTATATGATTGGGGGAATGAATGATAAGAGTATGTAGGAAGAGAAAAAGTCAGATGAGAGAGAGGGCCTGGAGTAGAGAACTTTTCACATACTGATATAGAATCCTTTTCCACGTTAAGTACTATTTTCAACATATCACTTCTCCCTTCCAAACCCAACCTGTGGTTTCACATCATTCACTGAAACAAGTCCAAACTCCTCTGCCTGCTTTTCTAAGTAACTTAAAATCTGCCCCCACCCAACCTATTTTACCTTATTTTTCACAACCCCCTGGTATATAGTTTCTACTCCATTTGGCCAAGTGACCTCATTGTGCCCCATATATGTCAAACTCCAGCCTCTCGCCTTAGCTTAGGATGCTACTTCCCTTGAAACACTAGCCATCAAATCTAACAATCTAAACCTTCTCCTATAGTTATTTAGGTCCATACTTACCTTCCACATTCCCCAATGACTCCAGCCCATAATTGTCCCTTCCTTCTTGGAACACCTATTGAGTATCACTCACTGTGGCATCTACTTGTTCTATGATTCACACATTTTCTATCTCCTCAGTTTCAGCAGAGTGTAATCTACTTGAAGATCTATGGGAGCTGAGTTTTAAATTTCTTTTTGTTTTCCACAGTGTTCAACAGAGTTTCACAATCATAATGGGGATTGGCTCAGATAAACGACTCCCAGTATAGCAGGGAAACAATTTTGTAGTTCATTTGTGAGAGGAGAGGAAATATTTGTTGTATATTCCTTCTCTCTCTGTTGTGGGTTCTCTGAGAATGTCCTGGGCCTTTTTCCCTTTTTTATAGTTCTTTAATTAAGAATATCATTAGTCCATGGATTTATGTATCCATATATAGTCCATTCATCCATTTGACTGCTGTACATCACCCCCTGTCCCCATAAAACGTAAGCACCTTGAGAGCAGGACCTGCTTTCCATTTTGGGATTGTATTCTTAATCCCTAACATAGTGACTTCCTTATACATATTAGATGAGTAATAAATGTAACAAACATTGGGTGGAGTGGACAAAGAGGATGTGCCAGAGTGAAGGAGGGGAAGAATAATATTATTTGGAAGGGAATAATCTTTATTTCCCTTTCTCTTGAATTAATTTCTTTTTATTATATGTTTTGTTTATTTTTCCTAATAACTGTACAAGGAAAAAAATTCAACATGTCTTATAAACTATTTGGGCAATAGAGAAATTTTCTCCCCTTAACTCCTTCCCCACCCTGAAAAAAAATTAAAGTCTAAAACCAGGTTGGTCCCTTTGATTCCATTCCTTTTCATGTTATTCTGTGTGTGTCATGTGAAAGCAAGGTTGCTATGGCAACCACTCATTATTTTCCAGGACTTGGCTAGATACTTTAACAAGAAAAAAAATCCCCCATATCTTTCTAGCCTCCAGATAGTCTTAATTTATACCCTATGCCAATCTCTCCTTTTCCACAATTTCTTAACTAAGCCCTATGTAGCACTTTTAGTAAGCCTAACTAACCTGCAACTTTGTCACTAAATGAACTTCAGGGAATAATTTGATGACATGACTTTTTCAGATTGTTAATAATCCCTGGGGGATAAAGAGATGGTGTTTTGTGTGTGTGTGTGTGTGTGTGTGTGTGTGTTTCTTCATCTTTGCTGACATTTTGAAACCTGCTTCCCTCTTCAGGACAGAATATGTATTTGAAGGAGAATTATTTGATAGGCGTTTTATTTTTTCCTTCTACCTAACTCCATCAGGTAACAAATATTTATGGAAATATTCAGGGAAAAAACCCTGAATTGGGAGTAAAACTATTTAAGAGCTAATCCCAGTCCTGATCTTCATTCTATATGACCCTGGTCAAATGACTTCACTGATCTGGGGCTTGGTTTCCTCATCTGTAAAATGAGGATGTTGGGCTAGAAGCTCTCTACAATCTATTATATTATTCTACAATTGCCTTCCCTACTTTGTGCTAGGCACTCTAGAGAGATATAAAAGAAGTCCAAGATGGCAACATTGCAGGTTAGGAGCTTACAGTCTAGTCAAGATTGTAAGAAGACAAAAGAAATTACTGCAAAACAGCCAGTAATAAAAGAGAAGTGACATTTTGTATTTTCCCCAGAAATAAAAAAAAGATCAAGAACAAAATTCATATGGGAATAGCACTGAGACTTCTGAGGATGTCACTCAAAAATACAAGATAGAAGAGGAGTTGTTAAAGGGAACAGAGACTGGAGAAAAGAAGTAATATCAAGTTTTCCCATTTGCTTTTGTAGACAGACTTTTATTATAGAATTCCTTCACATTTAGAACTGGAAGATCATCTAATCCAAACATTTTATTTTATAGATAAGGAAACCAAAGCCCAGAGGCATTAAATAACTGTTCAGTGTCACAAAGTCAATTAGTGAGAAATCCAAGACTAGAATCTAGATCTCTGGCTCTCAATCCAATATTCTTTTCCATAATACATTATGGAATACATTCCAACCATAATACATTATGATTTCCTCAGAAATCTGACTCAGAGGACATTTTATAGGCCTCAGTCCTGTGTAGCAGTGCTTGTTTGCAGGATGGCTCTGGTCAACTGACTGAGCAGACACTATACGTGGATGCTCTAGACCTCAGGGCCTGTCCTCAGCAAATTCGAAAAGTTAACAAAGTTTATTTTCCTTGCCTTCCCCAACTCCAACTTTCTTTTCCGTTCCCCACTTAATATCCTTTACACCAATACTTAGTTCTTTTAATAGGAACTTTGGCTACCTAATGGAAACTCACTGTAACTGAAACTGGTCTTCCTACCAAGCCCTCCATGCTTTGGACTTTTTCCTCTCCCTTGTTATCTATCAAAACATTTATCTTCTGACTCATTTCTGCAGGGTCTTTACTCTAAGGTGGTACCTAACTTGGACAGCAAGGTAGCACAGTGGAGAGAATACTGGGACTGGAGTCAGGTAGACTCATTTTCCTGAGTTTAAATCCCACCTCAAATATTTCCTAGCTGTGTGATCTCGGGCAAGTCACTTAATCCTGCTTGTCTTAGTTTCTTCATCTATAAAATGAACCGAAGAAGAAAAAGGCAAACCACTCCAGTGTCTTTGCCAAGAAAACCCCAAATGGCATCATAAAAAGGCAGACAGGTCTGAAAAATAATTGAAAATTTAACAAATCCAAGGACCAAGTCTTCTACTTGGGAATATGATGCAGCAGACAGAATAATACAATTGGATTCAAGAAGACATGGGTCCAAATCCTACCTTAGATACTCAATAGTGGTATGGTCCTGGGTTAGTCATTTAACTTCTCTCAACCTATGTTTCCTAATCTATAAAATAGGTATAATTATTAAACGGCACTCACCCACCCATAATGTTATTATAAAACTCCAATGAAATAATGTCTTCAAATCACTTTGGAAAATTTAGAATTTTTTTCTTGAATAGTTCTGTAATTGCATTGATATGAGGAGCTCCTTGTAAGGAAATCTCCCTCAACCAGCATGGTTTGATACCTTCTCTGCAACTTTTAATCTTAGAAAGCCCTCTAGAGCACTGGTAAGTTGTGACAGGTCCAGAAGCACACAGGCCATGTTTGTCAACAAGGGAAATTGAACTCAGGTCTTCCTGACTCCAGGATCACTGACCTATGCACTACAGCATTCTGCCTTTCCTGTAAATCTGAAAGCACTGTTTAAAAATATATAGGTATGTATACTCATATACATATACACATATGTATATATGTATATAATTAGACATTACGGTTATACCTGGCAGAGACTCAATACATCTGACTAAAAGACTAGTAGGGAATTTCTTTTGAATTTTTTGTTTGCTTTATAGTGATGCACCAACCCATTCTTTTCAGATCCATGCTCAGGGTTACGTTTCCAGTAGTGGGAATGGGTTTACACTAAATCATTCATACTTTCTCATTCAATCTCTTTAATGAATCTAGTTCCACATAAGCTAGAAGTTAGAGTATCTACTCTGGAATTACAAAATAATTTTTCTTCCCTTTTTACAGAGCTGATTGACCCAGTTTGAATGGGGGATTCAAACTCTCCTCAGTTATAGCATATAATCTAATAGATCTTATAATGAAATTAATGTAGGATATAGGTTTTTCAAACTATAAACCATCATGGATTTTGAGAATAATGAAAAAATGTGATCATAAGCATGAGGTTAGCAATTATCAATAATATTACTGTAGATAACTCCCAATCCTTCAAAATGACTAATATTTTTTCTGGAATGAAAATATTGAAAATGATGGTCCGACAGGATGATTGGGGAAGGGCGGGAGTAGAGACCTATCCAAACTAAAAATGCTCACTCAAGGAGTTTTTATTTTCTTGATTAAAGAAATCAAATCATGGCTATTGTTTATAAGTTTTCCTTAGGGTTTGAAATGAAGTCTAAGCTCCCTTCTCCAAATAATCTGTTTAGGTTAATTGTGCACCTAGCTCAGTTTTGCTATGTTAAGGCAGCTGGTGAATATTAGAATAGCATTTTTCTTGGCCTGTGTTTTTCTCTCTAGATAAAATAAAGAAACATCATTAGAGGACATTTGTTTCACCAAAAAATACCTCTCTGATGAAATTTCCCAAATGCTGTACCAGATTTAGGGACTAACTAAACTGTGAGGCTATCTTTAAGTCCTGCCATTTTGGCCATTTTCCTGCACTTTAGAAATTTACTAGACATTGACAGAAGCTATAATTCTTCATCTGCAGTTGTTTTCTCTCCCAACCCCCCATGCATGACCATAAAACAATTTCTAAACAGTAAACTCTGCCCTCTGCTGACCACACACTAAAAGTGCAAAATCCCATTTCCCCTTACAATTTGAATATTTTGCATTGATAGGTGGTAAGGACAAAATAAGCAGTAGCATTTATATCATGCTTTAAGTTTTGTGAAATGCTGTAAATGAGATCTCATGTTATTGAAATGAAGATGATGATGATGATAACAGTCAACATTATGTAGTTTGCAAAGTTTGCAAAGTACTTGACAAATTATCTCATTTATCTTCAAGCCTGGGAAGTAGATACCATTAACAGGACCCAGAAAGGTAACTCATTTATTCTCATTTATTTCATTGATGTATTTTTGTCTAAGAACCCCAGTACCTTGAAAAGAACGGCCTCATTGCAAATGAATTTCCTTTTCAGATCTAGAGTAGGTTGAAAACAGCAGGAAACTTTTTATTTCTCTGAGACTAAGTTGCCTTTCTTGTTCACTGGAAAAGAGGTCATTTCTCAGCTCCTTACCAAGAGACAGTGAAAATCACAAAGTTAATGTGGAGCATGAATATATATGAAATTTTTGCATCACGTGTTCATCACGTTTTTATAGAAGTTACAGGCTGATATCTACTTTGAATGTTTCGATGCCTTTTGTTTTTATTATTTTATATTTATCACTACCAGATACAAGATCACAATATTAATCTCCCAATCCAGGCCATTCCCATTAAATCTTCCCTTAGAACAAAGAAAAATAGTTAGCCAAAAATTAACTGAACAAGTGTTTTTGTTAGTGTATGCAACATTCTGTACCCGTAGTCCCTTCCTTGTTGATCAGAGGAGGAAGCTAGGCTTCCTTACTGTTCTCTGGACCTTTACTTTGAGTTCTGCTTCCTTTGAGTGTTGATTTTGTTTTCATTTTTAAGGTCACTGTGCATATTATTTTCTTCCTATTCTTTGTTCACACTTTCACCAAAGCTATTCCTGCTCTTGATTTTACTATTGTGTCACCACTTTTTACTTACTATTCCATCTTTGAAACCGTAGTTTAGTCCAGCATATACTCTCATTACCTCTCCCAAGGACAACTGTACCAAGCTTCTAACTTGCCTCTGGTCTCTCCCAGCTTTAATTCATCTCTGAGTGCTGCCTGACTGCTTTTTCTAATGTGCATTTAGGTCTGACAGTGTGATTCATCTCCCAATGGCTCTCTGTTATTTAAACTCCTGGCATTTAGGGCCTTCTATAATTTCACTTTTCTCATTACTTCCTGCATGAACTTTATACTCCAATTTGTGGACTATTAACAGAATTTTCTCACCTCCACACTTTTACCCACATTGTCCCTTATTCCTGAAACACTCATTATTTCTTTCAGTCTGCCTGGCCCCCTTGGGCCCTCCTATGGTACTGAACACTGTCTCTACCTATCAAATTACTACCTATTCCTTTAAGACCGACTCACTCACTCCCACTTCTAGCTATCTCTTCCTGCCTTCCACTCTCCCCTTCCCCAAGTTCATAAACAACTCTATGTCTCAGACCATCAGCACTTTGAGGAAACTTCCTTCATGCACATATGCAAGACTGTATGTAGCTAATTGCTTATGTATAGCATCCCACTATTAAAGAGTAAGCTATCAGTGTGCAGGGTATTTGTTAATAAAATCTTTCTCCTAGTCCAAAGGACAGTGATCTGCACACTCATGAAGCTTAGTGAGTGTTTGCTGAATTGAACTGATCCTTGACCAAATGTAACTGCTATGAACAGTAAAAATATCAATATAAAAGGAGGTTTTAAAAATCTATTTATTTTCTCCTTTCCAAAGTAGAAGAAAAATGGCCAAAGAGAACTAATCAACCCTTTTGTAATAATGTAAAACTAAAGGATAAGCAAGCTCATAAGTTCTTAAATGAACAAAATGAGGGACCTTGCTGTTCATATGATCCATTTTGCTGAATGAAATGCTTTACACAAGTCAGATCCACTGAACATGACCATGTTATATAGGTCATATCTTTGATCCCTGACTGAATTAGTCAACTTTCTTTTGATGGGCAGTGTGCTATTGTGGTTGATGGACTTTTCTGGCTAACAGACAGCTGAAAAAGGTCTCTCTTTTTGTTGGCACATATTTCTAAAATACGCACATTTTCTTGGTTCCAGAATAGTGATGATGAAACTACTTCCCTGTTCTCAGGTAGAACAGGAGCATGTTATATGGCATTACTATGAGAAAAAGCTGCTGAAATGATGAGGCTTCCTTTGCTGTTTGTCCTTGTTATAGAGGAGAGTGTGAATGTACATATGTTTGTATGAATGTGTGAGGACGATTGTTTCTGAGAAATAACTGTGTGGTGGAAACCATAAAGTATCAATAGAACATCAAACATTATGAGGAAGACTCACAAATGGCCCCATGCTAGCAATCTTTACTTTAAAACCAATGACCCTCTCTTAGTTGTTTATCCTTCCAGGCCACATGTTTCCAACGGTCTTCTAACTAGTCTTTCTGCATTATTTCCCCCCCCCCCAATTATTCTGAGCATAGGATTTATGTTCCTTAAAAGTAATTTTTATCATATTATTCCTCTATCTGAGAATCTAGAATGACTATATGTAGTTTGCTGGGGCTAATAAATATCAACATCATGGAACCTCAGAATTGGAAGGAATCTCAGAGTTCATCTGGTTCAAATGATAGAGGCACAGAAATCTATGTTATACATAACATGTGGTCATCTAGATTCCCCTTGAAAACCTCCATTGATGGAGAGCTTACAACTTCCCAATGCAACCCATTCTACTTTTGGGTTATCTTTGGTTATATATTAAAAGAATTTTCCTGAAAAGGAGCAGTAATCTAATTCATTGAAATGTCCATTTCTTAGTCTTACTTCTTACTAACTAAAGCCAAGCCAAGGAAGTCTATCCCTTCTAGATGACAACTCTTTTAAATCCTTGAAAAAGGCTTCATGTTCACCCTTACTCTTACCAACATCATTCTTAAAATTTGATGTCCGCCAATGAAGGAAATTGAGTGGATGCCCATCATCTGGGGAATGGCTGAATAAGTTGTGGTATATGAATGTTATGGAATATTGTTGTTTTATAAGAAATGATGAGCAGGCTGATTCAGAAAAGACTGGAAAGACTAGATGAACTGATATTTACTTTAACCATTTAGAAAAGAAGTCCTTTCCTGACTTGTCCTTAGATAACAAACTTGTTTTAATCTTTAATCTTTTCCTGTCACATTCCTTCCATCTTCTGGCTCTCACTGACTCATAGCCCCCTTCTGATGGCATTGCTTCTCTGGCATCCCTTTCCTATTCTGGTTTTGGACCCCATTACCACTTTAAAACTTGTTCTTTATCACTATCACTCAATGAGTTTCACCAAGGTCCACTCAATCCAAATCTATCAATCACATAATCAAAAACACAATAGTTGATATCTATGGAGCTCCATGATACTACTTTTTTTTCCTTAATAAGTACATATTATTGTACTTGCTCAATAGATTTCTCTCCCCAAATCCTGCCATTATATTTAGGGGGATTTCAACATACAAATCGATGTTGATTTGCTCTCATTACCTCTCAAATGCTCATATCTTCCAGTTCCTTAACAGTCATTTCCTATCACATGTCCCTCTGCACTACCTCAGCTGCAGACCTAATATTGCTGTTATCAACAAAGGTACCAGTTTCATATTCATGAACTCTTAAATACCCTTATCTAATTGAAATATATATTATTCCACTTTCCCTTCTGTCTTGCAGTCCCCAACACCTTTCCTCACCTTGACCTCTTATCCATTGTGCTCCTGTTTTTTCAGGGCTCATCACTCTTGGGCTGACTATACATCTTCCTAGGTTTTTTATATATTACTCCCCCACTAGGTACTCTGTAATCCAGTGACCCTGGCTTCCATCCCTCTACTAAAACAAGACACTTTATCTCCCAGTTCTGGGCATTTTCACTAACTGCTCTGCTTGGAATTCTCTCCCTCCTCATCTGTCTCCTGGCTTCAATGGCATCCTACAAGTCTCAGCTAAAATCATATCTTCTACAGGAAAGCTTTTCTCCATCTCCCTAATATAAATGCCTTCTTTCTGTTCATTTTCTCCAAATAATCCCATATAAAATTTATCTGTATACAGTTGTTTGCATATTGTCTAGCCCATTAGATGGTGAACTGCTTGAAAGCAGGGACTATCTTTGACATTTATAGCCCTCACGCTCTTTCACTTTTACTTTTTTATTCCCATTTACTGATATATAATATACCTCTTTACTATGCATCTGCAGTTCTGCTTAGTTTAAACTCCACAGAATAAGATGCCCCCTGGTGCTCACCTTATCTCCTAGTCCCCAATTTCCAGCTTCCTTTTGTGCATTGTCTTCCTCTATGAAAATAAAAGCTTTTTGAGGGCAGGCACTGTCTTTCTTTTTCTCTTGGTATCCCCAGCACTTAGCACAGTGCCTGGCACATAGTAAATAATATACTTTTATTGAATTGAATTGGATTGACTGAATGATTGATTGGTTGACTATCAGATTCAGCTTATCAAGTCCTTTCTGGACCTGCACTATGTTAACCAGTATATTAGCTTCCTAACCACCCTTATATTACCATGTCCAAGAAATGCCACTTCTTCTGTTTGCTACAATTAGCTCATTTCTCAGCTCATCTGGTGACAAACCAGGGTGTGCTGAGGCATCTGGGCTACTACATTGCATTATCAGTCTCAGGGTCATCTTTGGCTAATTTTTCTCATGTATGAGAATTAGAGTATAAATTCGATGAGTCTAGCACTTTGTCTTAGAGTAGTGGTCTTTTAAGTTTAGGTCAAAGGACTAAGGACATGACAAACAGTTATATCATTTCTTAGTAATGTGTTATAGGTAGATAATTCACAAATCTTTCTAAATAACCCTTCTTGAAAATATTTATATTTTCAGCATGTGCTATTTTGAAGAATAATAAGCTCCATATAGTAATTGTACATAGGATTCCCTTTTGTTTGTATTCAAATTACCTCTCTGAAACTTCAAAGTGATCGCCCTAATTCTAGTATCCTGAGATATAGTTAAAAAAAGTCTATATTCATCCAATCCATGACTTTCTTTCATGATTATGTATTAATCATATCATTATTTTTTGAGGCTGAAGAAACTTAATATTTTATCCCTACTCCAAGAGCAAATTGGAAGGGATCATATTGGTAATATGACATATCATCTTTGCATTGTGACATAATACAAAACAGATAATTCTGTTCTCTGTTACCAATAAGAGTAAATGCTTTTCACAAAAGGTTATTTTCCCCTTAGGATTGAGTGACTTAACCAAGGTCACACTGTGTCTGAGGCCAGGTTAGAATTTAGGGAAATGAGTCTGACTCCAAGTCAGCGCTCTGTACACTATGGTGCCATCTAACTGTCCCAAGTAACCTATTTGAGCCCTAATTACTCACTGGTAGAATGAGTTTATACTAAAACCAAATCTCTGTGTTTATCTTGCCCAGACTATTATAACTTCTGAAATGAATAACCAGAAAAATTACATAGCCTCAGAGAATGCATCCCTCAATATTGACATCAGTAATAACGGACCATGGTTCTGACCCAGTGATGTTCATCTCAGATTCTGGGATGTCTTTTTTATTGTTTTCTTTTTATTTCAATAGTTTTGTTTTCTCAATTGCATGTAAAGATAGTTTTCAACATTCATTTTTGTAAGATTTTGAGTTCCAATTTTTTTCTCCCTCCTATCGTTACTTACCCCTCCTCAAGACAGCAAGCAATCTGATATAGATTATACATGTGCATTCATTTTAAATCTATTTCCATATTAGTCATGTTGTGAAAGAAAACTAAGAACAAAAGGGAAAATCATGAGAAAAAGAAGCACACAACAACAACAAAAGGTGAAACTAGTGTGCTTTGATCTTCATTGAGTCTCCATAGTTCTCTCTTTGGATGCAGATGGCATTTTCTTTCTCTGGGATCTCTTTCAATCAACAGTACATATGTAACAAATGATTTTCAAGGATGGTGATGACTATGACAAAGAAGCTATAATTAATGCTTGCTAGATGGCACAATGGACTTTGAGGGGAAATTAAAAATAAGGAAGACTTGGATTTAAAGCCTGCCTCAGATATTAGTCAAGTCACTTATTCTTGTGTCTCAGTTTCCTAGTCTATCAAACAGACATAATCAAAAACCTTACAGAATTGTCATGAGAATCAAATTAGATAAACAAATTAAATACTTTGCAACCCTTAAAGTTAGACGTTGCTATTGTTTTGTTGTTTCCACTCATGTTTCACTCTTTGGAATCCCTTTTGGGGTTTTCTTGGTAAAGACATGGGCATGGTTTACCATTTCCTTATCCAGCTCATTTTATAGATGAGGAAACTGAGACAAACAGGATGAAGTGACTTGTCCAGGATCACATAACTAGTAAAAGTCTAGGGCTACATATGAAATTGGGTCTTCCTGTCTTCAGGTCAGGTACTACACTGTGTCATTAGCTCCCCTCTTTAAATTATTATGTAAATGTGAATTATTATTATTATAATCAAATTTGTATAGTGCTTAAATGTTTATAAAGAACTTTTCTCATAAGAGTTCTATAAGGAAGATACTATAAAGTAACCACTTCAAAGATAGATACATAAATACCATTTTCATTTAACAGATGAGAAAACTGAGGATTAGAAAAACTAAGTGTGAATCACAGCTAAATAAATGTCAGAACCAAGATTTGATCCCACTTATTCTGGCTGTAAGTCCAATGCTGTTTCTATGCGTCTAGTATTTTTCTAAGTGCTGAGGAAGGACACAAAAGAAGAAGAAGGCCAGGTCCTTGTCCTCAAGGAACTAACAATCTTATTTGCCATAGCAGAAAAGATTAACACATATGAATGTGAAACTTTTGGGGGTGGTGCGTTTTTGGGGTTAAGTAATTTGTCCAGGATCACACAGCTAGTAAGTGTCAAATATCTAAAATAAGTCAAATATCTAAAGTTAGTCCCCTGACTCAAGGATTGGTACTCTATCTACTGTTCTATCCAGCTGCCCTGCTATAGATATGTGCTTTAATGTCACGATGTAGAAGGCAATATAGACAGGCATCCAGAAAAAGGGAGGATTTAGGCTCAGCCTTAAGGTAGGGAAGAAGGAAGCAAGCTTTCAGACTTAATCAAAGCAAAATGCTCACTGGAACAGGGGTCCAGCCACAAGAATAAGTGGTTATTTTTCTTCATTTATTATTCTGGAAATTTGGCTGGCTGCTTGTTTAAAGATATTAAAAAAAAAAACTTTTCTAGGCCTCTTTAATTTAATCTCCTGAAAAAAAAATTGACATAATGGCATGCAACTAATAAATTTTAGAGTTTAAACCCATCAGATCTTTCTACCCAATTCCTTGTCCAATGCATGAAAATGTGGCACACAATATGATATCCATTTTACAGAAGAGAAGATTCAAATTCAAAGACAATATGTGAGTTGCAGGAGATCAAAAAGTAACATGTAGGGTCAAGACTTTGACAAAGGTGCAGGGCTTTTCCTATTAAAATATGATGTTCACTATAGCATATTGGATTATTTTCTTTACATCTTCCATTGCATTCAAGGCCATCTCCAATCATCCTGATCTGTATCTGATCACTGGATCCAGATGGCTCTAAAGGAGAACACAGCCCTCCCTCACTTAAATCCAATTCACTTGCATATCATGATATCCCCTCCCTGATATCATGGATCTCTCCCAGAATGATGGACAAACAGCAACAATTCCATACTCAGTTTTGAAAACTCAGAACCCTACTTCTCTCTTTTATTGGTTTTCTGAAAACAGGATCTTTTTTTAAACTTTTCCTTCTCTTCTCATCCCTCTTCCACCACCTGTATCTTTACCATTGCAAGAAGTGCTTGTAAGTGGGAGGAATTTGGATTCTGCCTAAAGCAGCCCTCTGCTGACTCTGATTTAAAAAAAATCATTAGGACTGTTCAACAAACATTTAAGCTTCTTCTTACACCAAAAGAGCTTATATTCTACTGCTTGAGGTGGAGGAGGATATGACTCAGAACTCCCTCCATGTCAGTGGTCCAGCCCATGGTAGTCCTTATGGCCTCAAATGCCCTCAAGACTACATCAGTGAATCTCCATTCTATCTTCAGACTCTGTCCTCTCACGCTCCTTATTTATGATGGATATTGCTTCTGTTGCAGTCAGTCCTTAGCTCTGGCTCTCTGCTATTCTCATTGCTTCAAACTTGTTCACATGAATTTTCCTCCAGTGGATATCTTCCTTTACTTGTGTCATTAGTCTTTTATTTATCAAATGAGACATGTGCAAAGCACTTAGTGGAGCTTGTTCCCCACCTCCCTCTCCCATCTTCACCACCTTCTAAAGAGATAAAGAGCGGAAGCCACAATCGTCTGTGTTTCTTTGAAAAAAGAAAATATTAAGTTGCAGTTCCCCACAGTAAGCCAAGATCAGAGGCCTGTTGACTTCAAACAAAGAGACATTGGTCTCTCTCCTGCTCATGAAACCAGTTAGGATCCAAGGGTCAGGCCAGGCTTTTCAGCTTTCTTTATAAATACAAGCAAAGCCCCACAGACAGCTAGAGCTTTCTCCTCTCCCTATTTAATATTCTCTACATTCTGACATGATTTTCAGTCTAACCTAGCATTTTTGATTCAGGGATGTATGTTTCTCTCTCTCTTTCTCTTTCTCTCTCTCTCTCTCTCTCTCTCTCTCTCTCTCTCTCTCTCTGTGTGTGTGTGTGTGTGTTAAAAGCTTCCTTATAATTCTAACTTTTCTACAATTCCCTCAATCAAAATCTAAACACAGATTTGTGAATTCTGTAGTTGGTAATTGTCATTTTTCTATATACATTTAAACATCTGTGGCTTCCCATCTTCCACATAGCACTGGAACTGGAACCAAAATTTCTTCACTCCAAACTTGACTTCTAATTCCAAAGAATTGTAAATTTCAGGCATCCAGTCTGAATCTCCTGGCTTCTAGACCCAGACCTGGCCCCACCTCTGCCATAGCTTTCAGCACCAATACTAAGGTCAAAGTCAATAGCAAAATTCCTTTTCATAGAGAGGACATCCCTGGCAGTGCTTAGCACGAACAAAAGCATGGAGGCGATCACTGAACAAAAACTACTTCATAAGACTTCTTTGGAAATCTGCTGGCAAGATTTTTTTAAGTTTTTTTTTTTAATTTAACATACCCTGGTAATGGTGGGTTGATCACGAAGAAGATCAATGTGACCCTTTCTATCAATGAGCTTTGGGAGGTAGAACACAGAGTGGGAGAATCTCAGTGTTTGCTCCAGCTGTGAGAATTTTACTTATTGCTTGGGAAGTGAATATGAACCCCAGGAAAGAAGTATCTGCCACTTACATACATCTTAAAAATTACTTCATTTCTATTCACTTGGACACAGTGTGAAATGTGATATTTGTGAAGGGAATAATGAATAATAGGGAAATGCCAAAAACACAGTTCCCATATATGAATGCACTTATAGATTTTCCTCACTGCCTCCTTTGTTTTTCTTTCAGAAATTTGTTCTTTAAAAAAAATTGTTCTTTGTTCCAATTTTACATCGTTGGCTCTCTCTGTTCTCATTGGCCTCTGCTTATCAGATAATACTAGCTGAGTGGAACTAAAATTTGAATTAGCAAATTAGAAGGAAAAATGAGAACAGGATAATCCAAGTATTAATCCCATAGGCAACTGAAGAGGTCAGAGGAATACAAAATACATGGAACATACCTGGTCATATGTTTGCAATAGCCTACTAGGACTCCTTTCAGTTCATTTCAGTTAAATTCAACAAGTATCATCACTGTGCTAGGTGCTGGGAATATAAAGAGGTAAACAAGAGTCCCTGATCTCAAGGAACTTGTGTTTTCCTACTGCTAGAACACAGGACTAATACCTAGCACTAAGTCAGGAACAAATGGAATGCAGTAAATGGAACGAATTCACACAGGGTGAGCTATGACATGCAGACATTCCAACAGCTTTTAGACTATGGAATAATCAATACTTATAGCAGAGATCTTTTAAACCTTTTTTTTTATATATCTTGGACTCCTTTGGAAGATTGATGAAGCTTATAAATACCTTAGAATACTTTTTTAATAATTAAAGGAGGAAAATTCAAATAGAGGTTAGTGAAAATAAAGATTACGCCCCCCATCCAAATTCATGGACATCATGAAATTTATCCAGAGATTCATTGTGGGGGGTCTATAGTTAAAAATTTCCCTGAGATCTGCCGAGTACTTAAAAGTCAGAATAATACAGTTGAAAGAGCCCTACGTTTTAATTGAAGAGATCTAAGTCCAAATATATATGCTGCTATGCCTATTTGTGTTATCTCAGGCAAAGCACTTGGTTTCTCTGGGCCTCTTTTCTCATTTATAAAATGATGGGGTTGGATTAGATCACTTCTCATATCCTTTCTTTTTATTTTTTTTCTTTATTAAAGCTTTTTATTTTTCAAAACATTTGCATGGATAATTCTTCAACATTAACCCTTGAAGAACCTTGTGTTCCAATTTCCCTCTTTCCCCCAACCCCTCCCTTAGATGGCAAGTACTCCAATATATGTTAAACATCCCATATCCTTTCTAACTCTAAGTTTATGCTTCTATGATCTTTGAACAAGGATTCTGGTAGGTTCCCCTGCATGTATCTTTCATGTTCTCCCTACTCCTAAGACATACTATTATCACTTCTGTTCAAATCCAAGAAGCAGCTGCCTTCACTTAAAAAAAAGGAGAGGGCAGCTAGGTGGCACAGTGATTAGAGCACCACCCCTGAAGTCAGGAGGACCCAAATTCAAATCTGGTCTCAGACATTTTACACTTTCTAGCTGTGTGACCCTGGATAAGTCACTTTACCCTAACTGCCTCAGCAAAAAAAGAAATAAAGCATACTATTTACATGTAAGAGAAGACTTGGATTGGCTACTTCACACTAATTTACTGAAAGTTTTCCCATCCTAATGCTGGACGTATGTGTCATTTATATTTGAAGTATTTATTTCATAAAGATTCTCTAGTCCTATCCTGATGGCTAAGCAAAGTAAGACATTTAAGCACCATTGGTGCCTAAAGTTGATGTGTGGCCCACAACCAAACCGGGAACAACGGCACAAAAGAGAATAGATACAAAGTAGATTTTTTTTATGCAAAGTTTCTAAATGCATCACTGGATCCATTAATTTTCTGAACACTTCTGATATTTATAGATGGATTTGACTCTGTTGGTAGATCTTTAACTCACCCTCCTGAATTTATGCCTTGGTGCATTCCTTGACTTGTGGTTATGTCCTACGCTGATCTTTGACCTGAAATGTATTTCTTCTTTGGGCTGGGTGCCCTATCTTCATCATCTTCTTGCTCACACTTGGTAAATTAGTCCCACTGTTGTGGTGCACACCCACAGACACCCTTTTTCCTTTGCTAATTCATTTATAAATTAATTCCCTTTATGCTATTTGGTTCCTTGAGGACTGATACTTTGCCTGAAATATTATGGTAAAATTTTATAATTTTTCAATTAATTAATCTGCATTATTTTTCCTTTGACATCTTCCCCCTCTTAGAAATATACACAAAATCTCAACAACTTTTCTAGATATGAAACCAAACTAGAAGCTATTAAAATAAAATAATGTTCTTCCAGCTGGCAAATATTCTTTCTAGAGGTTTTATAGGAATGATCTGAGCAATAGAATAATGAAAACCAGTGCTATAAAAGTTAGGATTCTATTCTTAAGCAAATAATTCTAGACCTTTTACCAAAAGGAAACAGGGCAAGAAAAATCTTAGAACCAGACCAATATGAATCTTTTAAAAGCAGCAGATAGGTCCTTTGAAAGTAAGAGGGTGCTCCAGATCAGTCTGCCTGTAAATTGTTAATACTGTTCCTTGCTCACTGCTTTCAGAAATTCTGGTCCCCCTGAGCTTCTGGTCTCAAAAAATCCATGAGCCAGGACCCATTTCTCACCATTTCCTCCTAAAGCCAACATGATCGAGTATCCTTTCTCTATTTCTTTTCAGACACACCAAAGCAAAAAGCTTTAGATAATTTATCATGCCAAAACATTTTAACGTTCTCCTTCCACTACTTTCTTTTTCTTCCAAAGCCTTTGCCCTGCAGTAGTTTAAAAAGCCATCAAGATTAGACAGCACCAATAAAATGACAATACTGTTATGCTCAATATTTCTATTTCGAGCAGGTATAGAGTTCAATGGTAGACTTGTTGCTTTATTAAAATTCCAGAGCTTTTTGGGAATCAAAAAAGTGTGAGCTCTAAATAAGCAAGAACCAACACTCATAGCAAGATGGAGCAAGGAGAAAGGGAGTAGATTTAGTTTCCAATTTGCCCATCATAAGTGGGAATATCTTCTTCCCCTGTTGTCTAAGAAGGGAACATCTCTATGCATAACTTATTTGCTTCTTCACTGTGTGGGGTGCTCGTAGATAGTGTCCTGTATGACAAACACTGGAATTCTGTTTATACGACACTGACCACCTAATATCCCTTCAGGGTTCCTCAACATAATATTCTGTCTGATATTATACCAAGAGTTGATTTTTGTAAACTTGTCTAAGAAAGATTTATATAAATTAGAATTAATTAGAGAACAGAAGATCAAGATTTTCCTCTACTTTAAAGATCTTAAATAACTTTTCCTTCTCAGTAAATATCACCCTATTATCCATAGAGGAAAAAATATAGACCCTCTATTTGACTCTGAAAACTCTCCAAAATTCTGATCTCAATTTACCTTTCCTTTTTTACCTTACTTTTCAATATACCATTACTCTTCTTCTTGTACTTTGATCTAGTTAAATTGTTATTTTTTGCTGCTTCTCCCATAAAAAAAATGCTCATCTCCTATCTCTCTGTCTTTGCAATGGTAATTACTCATGTGTGGAATGGTCTCCTTCCTTGCCTCTACCCACAGAGTCCTTTCTTCTTTTAATACTTAGCTCAAACAGTGTTCTTGCTCCCTAAACTACCTTGTATTTAATTTCAATTTATTTTCTATATATTCATTTCTATACATATTGCCTTTTCTTTTAGAACATACGTTCTTTAAAAGTTTGGGCCTGTTTTATTTTGTCTCTACCCCTATGGCAGATGTTAGATGCTTAATAGCTGATTAAAGGGGAGGGGAAGGGAAAATGACAAATGAATCAGTAGATGAGTGGATGAATTTTATTACATCACTTCAGTAGAACCACTAAAATGTTTGATCTGAATTTTTTTCCATTACATCTTTTTCCAACTTGCAGTTTTTGCCATTGTTCCAATGAGAAACATTCTTCATCCCCTGTCCCCCATGCCTCTTTCTTCCTGCTTAAGCTGGATGGTTGAACTCTGAGTATAGCAGTCCTGGGGTAAAAGGATGCCAGTCTAAAAGATGAGCAGATGCTGATGTGGGATATTTTCATTTGACAATTCATAAGATAGATTTCAGTCTTCAAAAATATTTAATTTCCATAACTATATATATAAAGCTCATATAAGTTAATATAAATACTATATATACTATACACCAATCAAACAAGTAAGCTAAAGACCTAGAGCTGAGATTTTTGTGTATGTTTTTTTTTTTTTTTATGGGGTCATCATAATTCCATGAAATATTGAACCTCCCTAAGTATCAGTTTCCTCATATGCCATATTTGTTCTACTTACTTCCCAATATAATCATGATATTTAATACAGATAATAGTTGTGAAAATGTTTTGTAAATAATGAAGGGTATATAAAAATAAGGTAATACAATTGTTAAAAGACATAGGTTATTATCTATTCTATCTATACGATGGATGACCTTGTTCCCAATGGTGCTGTGCTGGGCCCTGCTGAGACATAAGGGAGAGAATTGAATGATTAGTATCACTTTAGAATCCAATTCAGATTGTGACCTCCTTCTCTAATCTCTGGCAGATCAGCAGATGGCCAATGGTTCACAGGAATAGCAAGGCTCAATGGGGTGTGAAGAAAGTGCCCTGAAAAAGGAAGTGATTCTCTCCCCCCTTTCCTTGCCTAACCTTGTACAAAGTGTGACTTTTTCCATATGTTTTATTTTCTTCTCCCCCCTTTCTTTCTTCCTTTTCCTCTTTCTCCTCCCCCTTCTCCTCACTTTTGTTCTTGCTCTCTCACTTTCCATCTCTTTCTGTCACTTTGCTATTTTAACTCACCTTCCTACCCTTGAGAGTGTGCAGCCTGCACTCCACATCCAAGAAGTCCCTTATTTTAGTGATGCACAGAATGTAAGCAGCCCAAATTCTACTACCGTGGTCAAAGAGCAACAAATCCAAAGTCATGGATCTCTTCATTTTCTGCCACATTATGCTTATCTAATTGCATGCACTTTGGCTGCATTTGACATTTTGAAAAATAAAGGTGCTTATTAGAGTTTTCTTAGATTTAGGAGAGTGTCAGCATATCCCTTTGATTACATACTAATCCAGGCTATCTCTGTCACCCCTGGGAAAAAAAGAAACCTTTTAGCCAATCACACCACCAAACAGCAAACAGATGCAAGATCCCAAAGCAATGCTTTCCAAAACTGTATTTTAAGCAAAAGCTTCCACATTTCAAACATGCATGGAGCCCAGGGAGTTTCAGGAAGCAGGAGTTACATAACCATTTTACAGAATGGCAAAGAGAAAAAAGTCACTCTAAGCAAGTGGCAAGGCTTACCTTATCACGGATGACCCTTTCTGCCTTCTTTCCTCCCCAAGATATTTTTTTCTTGCTGTATAATTTATATTATTAGTTCTGGGTTTTATATCACAGAAATATATAGAGGTATAAGCCAGAAAGCCTTAGGCTATTTTAAATAGATGATAGTATCCAGGATCATTTTTTCTGGCAGAAAGTTTGCAACTTGGTTAGGGAACCTTGGTTTTGCTCTAATGATATGCAGTTCAAAGACATCCTGGCTTGTCTTCCTATATGCCAGCTGAATGAATTATCCCAGGATCATAGAAAGAGAAACTGTAGTACAAAATCTTCAAATAAACGAAGGGAAAAGTACCCAAACTTCTAATGAAAGGTATCTTGTTGCATTTCTGTGTTAACAATAATTCCCTCTTTCTCCATGATGTGCACTTATTTACCGAAGCTGGGACCTCTAACTCTATTTCACTCTTTCTTTGGTACTGAGCCAGTGAGGACAATGAGATATTCGCACACAAAAGAATAACGAATTGAACACACAGAGATCAATTCTGAAGAAAGTAAAATACCTCTGCAGTGTGTGCTATAAAATGATGTGAACTACATAAAATTTGTAAGCCTTCTCACACCAAAAGACAAGTTTGCTTGATAGCTAGTCACAACCACTTTCTAGCTCAGTTCAGTTAAAGTTCACAATGTGGTTTAAAAATCACTTGTAGAAAAGTGAAAGTGAGCTACCTATTTGGCTCAAAGCCCTATGGCTTAACTTTTCCAAACTTTTTCACCTTTGACCAAAATCATGGAATTTCTAAGTAGAAAGAAACCTGATTTGTCTAGGATTACAGAGTTAGTTTATGTCAATATTGGGATTAGAAATCAGACTCCCTGATTTTCAGTATAGAGTACTGGAAAATCTGGGGGGGAGGGGGGAGGGGAAGAAGAGATGAAAATAAGAGCAGTTTCACTTCTTTTTGAGAAATTGAATAGGAGCATACATCATAAATAACAAGAAGTGAAAAGAATGGATTAAAAGCAGAATGCAAAACAAATAAATGGTTGGTTTTAAAGCTAGGCTCCATCCTTTCTCTGAAACATAGTTGGTAGGAACCTAGGCAAATCACTTCTCAGTACCCCAAGCAGTTCCCTAAGAATAAAGTTTTCAAAACTGATATTGATACAATGATAGAGAATATTCCCTTTATCAAGAAAATCACAGATTTAGTGAAGAATGATTCTCTTTGGTCTAGACTGATATACCATAGCATATGTTTTTGTTTATAAGATACCATAGACTCAACTTCCCTGATTTTACAGATCAGGAAACTGAGGGTCAGAGAGAGGAAGGGACATGCCCAAGGTTAGATGGGTAGCAAGTAACAGAATACACATTTGAGCTCAAACCAACAGAAGAGGAGGAGGATAGATTAGATGACACCTCAAGGTCCTTTACAGTTCTAGAGATCATCCAACTAACCCCATTATCACTGAAGCAGTATGTTAACAAGACTCTTTTTCATTGTTGCTGCAAAATAAAACAGCTGTTGGAGCAGAGGGAACACCATTAAAAAGATCATTGGCAGGCTAGGATATCCATTAGGATTCAGCTCAAGTATTCTCTTTGTACCTGGAGAAACAAAGGCCCTGCTGATTCATATGATCTCTTAGGAACTAGAGAACAAAAATGAGGGACAGTATCAATAGTGATTGGGTATTAAATATCACAGATTTCGTGCAAAGGAAAGGAATTGAGAGACAACAAAAGCAAGGGACAACCAATGGAAGTTTCAAATATGTGCAGGGTCATGGCATGAAGATCCTGACCAGAAATACTCTGTCTCTGGAAGAACCAAATACAGTAATATAGGGGTTAAACACAAGTTTAAAAATCCTCAAAGCAGATCAACAATGGAAGAAGTATAGAAAGTTTAGAGAAGTTCTTTATCTCCCTGGATTGGAATGGCCATTAAAAGAGGATTGTTCTCTTTAGTTTAGAGTGATATATCATTCCTTGAGGAAAATCATTGGTTCTATTCATCAAATTTATAGTTTCTAATAGAAACCCCTTTACTACCTTACATGATATCCCTCTCTCTACTTTAATAGATAAGCTGCCATTTCTGGACAGTATTTGCTATCAACTTAAAAGAGGATAAAAAGTTGGAAAGATTATGAAAAAATATGCAGTTTTTCCAATAAATATATTTGTTAAAAGGCCATGGAAGTGAGTACTTAGGGTTGGTAGAAGATAGGGACAGGAGAGATGAGAAAACACAATGAGTTTTGGAGGATCAATGCCTTTTTTTTCCTTACCCAGATTCAGAAAAATGACCACCATCAGAAATGAAAATTATTTTGTACTGGGCATTTATTAGGAGCTAGTGATTGAGAGAGAGCACAAAGTCCAATCCCACAATTCCAGATGGCTAGATATACTTCCTGAGAATGATACAGCTTCCTTCATAAAATCATTGTCAACCTCTCCAAGATGGTCTTTAAACTAGCCAATGTTATATTGCTCCCTGTTCCGTGGGCCTGGGTCCTGGTCATTCAAGTTCTTGGAACACTTCCAGCAAAATCTAATTTCCAGAGAGATTCAGAATTTCTGTCCTTCCATTTTTTCTCTCAGGGACTGAAGTTGCCATTTCTTAAGAGGCAAATTGGTGTAGAAAGGTAAAATAATCAGAGTTCAAAATAATCTCTGCTATTTCCTAGCTATGTTACGTTAGGTAAATCATTGAAACTCTCTTATCTTCAATTTCCTTATCTGTAAATTGAAAGAAGGGGACCAAGTTATCTTTATGGTTACTTCAAATTCTAAATCCTATAATTCTAATTCCTCATTCAGTTTTACAAATGAGAAAACTGAAATCTAAAAATATACTGTTTTGCTAAGGTTACAAAGCTAGTTTAGTGATACTGCCTTTTGTTTATCAATTAGTTGTAAACTTATTTCCATCTACTGCATATAATTTAAATAAAATATATTCACATGTATACATATGTGTGAATACCTTTATGTTTATTTGTTTATTATATGCCTTTGAGTAGCTAAACTATATTGTTTCATATCGCTAATTGTCATCTACTATATAATAATTTCCTAGAAACAACTCTTACACATACTAAGAAATAAATGTTGGATTAAACTATAAAAAAGTTGTCCAAAAAGTATTTGGAATAAGAATTAGTTGGAACTCTAGCTGGAACTCTACCAACCAGAAATCCAATGTCTACAGTCAGATGAGAACTGATTTACATAATGATGACCCTCAGGCTCTGCAAGTTCTGTGTCTCTCCTCTGAATAATCAACCATTCCCTTCTATTCAGTATGGTTTTTACCTTGAGTTGATTTTATTATACTTTTATTCTTAGAAACTTATTCATCAATGTATGAAGGACTAGCTTTGGATAAAATTGTGAAGTAGGTAAAATTGTCAGTGCTCTCCCTCAGACATCCCTCCTTCCCATGACTTCTCTCTTTTTGTCACCTAAACCTAGCTAGCTCCTTTTTTTCATCTAATTGTAATGTAATCCCTGATAAAATGTTAATAGCAGCTTAAAGTGTGACTTGTACCAGGGTTATTTGCATTTTAAAAGAAAGTGAAAAGATCTTCAATTTATAATGGTTATACTTATAATGGTATACTTTCAATTCTTAGAAGGTCAATGATGGTGTTGTTATTTTGGTGGGTAGGAGGATGAGAAAGGACTTGATGACAAATTTCCTATAGATGGCAGAGATCTGAACCTCTTTGTAAGGCTAGTGACATTTGTAGGGCTTATAATTACTAATTTTTACATTCGTTTAACTAGAATTCCCCATTGTTTTTTAACCTTGCTACACAAGATAGTGTTTTTTATGTCTGTAAATAAATGCCTCATAGTAACATAAAACACTGGAAAACCCCAAAACTTCGAAAAGTAAATCTAAGCCAAACATTCTCAGACTTCTGTGGTCATTATAATATTTAACTAAACTTCTTTAGTCTGTTACAGTGATCAGAGTATGTCATCACATAAAGGCATATATTCCTATATGTGAATTATCAACATCATGATGATGATGGTAATGATATGAATACTTAGATTATTTTTTAAAAGTTCATAAATTATAACAGCCTAAAGACTGAATTAAGAGGCAGGAAAGTAAAGTAGAAATCACTGGAAGTCAGAAATCCTGAATTGGATTCAAAGACAGCTAGCTGACTACTCTGAAAAGTATGTCACATATGATATTCCTATTCAGGTTTCAGTTGAAAAAGATGGGTTGATTCCTTTCTAATTCAGAGATTCTGTAATGTTGTAAGTCCCAACTCTGCTCCCAAAATCAGTTGTAAAATGATGGTCAGTGGTGAGGCTTTAGAGCTACAATAGGCCTTTTCAGGGTAAGTCAGCCTCAAATCTCATCTTTCAGAGGAAGGACTTTAAGGTCAGAAAGCAAAAATGACACTCAAAAGGCAGGGATTCAAAGAAGATTCTCTGCTTCCACATTTAGGACTCCTGTTCCATGATTCGATACTTGCCTCATTTAATTTTTTCAGAACTCATTCTCTTCATCTGTAAATTGAGGAAGCTGGGTAAGATGGTTCTTAAGATTGTGCTAACTTTAAAATTCTATATTTCTATTAAAAAACAAAAGTTCTGCAAAACAGATGGTTCTGGTGCTACATATTACAAATTCTGATAACAAAAAATAAATTTTCTTTAAGAAAGTAAATAAAATAATTAAATCATTACAGTCTCAAATGGAATCAAACAATAGCATTTTGCTTGGGAATTCAATGCCTTTAACACTTAATGCATTAGGCAGAATATAGTTTTAAAAGGATTACTACGATTATCATTTTTATATTCAAAGCCTTATGAAAGGGATCAATATTGTACATTACATGGAAGCATTTCTCATGCATTTGATTAATGCATTGTTATCATCAAAGTAATTAAAAGGAACAGGGTTATACACAATCAGCATGTACATCTTACTCAGCACCTCCTGGCAGTTGCTTGCAAAAATTAAACTCATTAATCATTGTGACTCCAAAGAAGAGAAAGCTTTGGAAAAATGAAAAAGCTCTATTTTATGGAGGAAAAAATGTCTAAAGCCAACATCTAGAAAAACTCCTGTCCACTTTATAATATAAGAACATTAATCTCAAAAGGGAAAATGAGGTTACTCCATTGCCACAAAATATAAATTAATATTCTGCTATTACAATATTCTAGAGTTCCTTAGATCTGCAGGTAACACAGACAAGTAAATTACTTTGGAAGTGTGCATCAAAGACAATAGGAAAAAAGAGACTCTGAGAAATCTGTTTCCAGACTTCTCTGTAACCTTACTATTCGCCTGCCAATTATGGAGAAGAATTGAGAGTTCAGGCTTTGGCTTCAGACAGTATTTCTCTCTTTCCTCCCTCTCAACAGGTAGTGTGCTTTTACCAACAAAATGAAAAGTTGATCCCAATTTTCAGTTATAAAAGTTTAAACATAATGATTTCAGAAAAACATCAACTTACAAATGATCCCCAAAGACACCATAATGTAATACATTGAGCAAAATCAGGATACATTATATTGCTAGTAATGATTTCAATGTAACTATAGTAGAGGACGTTATCAAACATAAGTATGAATAGAAAAACAAGTCAGTTGGCATAAGACTGAGAAAATGAGGAATAATTCAAAGAATACATTGATAACAAACACAAAAAAACAAGTAGATATATATATGCATATTTACATATATAAATGCATGCAAGTATGTCTATGTACATGTAGATGTATATATAAGTGTGTGTATCTACATATACATACATCTATGAATATATACACATACATGTATATCTATAGCTATAGATGTAATTTCACTTTTACCATTCTGCCTCTTAATTCAATCATGTTTTATAGGTCAATTCATGTTTTATAGGTTTTTTCTTCTTTATAAATTTATATATACATCTTATATATACATAAATAGCTTTGACCATAAAAAAGTGGAGAGATATTCATGTAAGAGAAATGGTATTTTTGAAATTAAAGAAAAAGAAATAGATCAGGAAAAAATGTTTCAAGTTAATAAGACAAATAAAACCCTGTCATACAAAATCTATTAAGATTGGCACATATTGATATAAGTAACAATATAATTTTTCTCTTTGTATCCTCAGCATGTGACACATAGTAAGCACTTAGTAAATTCATACTTCCCAGGATAGCAATGATGAAAGGACATTAATATTGTCAATAAATACATGAAAAAGTTCAAAATTGTAAATAATCTGAGAAATATAATTCAAGATAATCTTAAAACATTCATAGACCTTTTACTTACTGAGCTAAAAGACTGGAAAATTGATAAATTATAATATTTGTAGAGTTATGAAGAAATAAATATTCACAAACTTCTGATAGAACTACAAAAGTGCAAATATTCTGGAGTGTAGCGAGAGAGTATCCAATAAGGATAATAAAACCAATCATATCTTTTAACCCAATGGTTCTATTGAAGGCTAATATCATCATAAGAAAAGAATAAGAGAAAGATCTTCTATAGATCCTCTGCAGAGAATTTATGAAAAAAAATATGATGCCATTTGAATAGGGTGAAAAGGAATGGAACTGTTGAAATCATTGTCCTGACTGCATTACTCACATTTGGGAAATCCTGAGTCTATTCAATATTTAAGTAAATAGGAAAAAATGTGTTAAGTTAGATTTAAGGAAACTCAATATATGCAAATTTGTATTTACATATACTATAAATTAGGGGTGATTATTCATTTCACAATTATTATACTACAGTCATTTCTATAGTTTGTTATATTAAAATGTTTCAATGTGCAAAAATTTGATTTACTCCCAACTTTTCAGGAATATAACTACAGAGTAAAGCAGAACACAACTATACATTTATGCCATACTGTTATATGAATAAACAACTTGTTTTTTTTTTCCTACCATATAAGGACAATATATTTTTCAATAGCTACTGAATTAAGATGAGAGAGAGAAAAATATGTGTAAGATAATAGTCCTTGCTCTTGAGAAACTTATAATCTACTTGAGGAAACCAGGTATTATCATGTCTAAAATTAATTATTAACAAGGCATTTAATACTAATTCAAAACAAAATAGAAAAAATATCATAAGGTCACTATTAGTATTTTTAAAACAGCACTTTATTGTTAATGCTCAAAAATTCTAAAAGAGAGAGATTGCTTCAGGATAGGTTAATAATGAAATGTTTTATAGAAATGTTAGAATTGAGTATTGATAGATAGTTAGGACTTAGAAAGTTGGAGATATTATAGGAAATATTTTCCAGGTAAGCTATAAAATGGGGATGTGAAAGGGCAAGTAGTATTCAGAAGATCATAAATGAAGTTGTCAGGTTTGGGGAAGATTAAGAGATAAATTTTATACTGGAAAAGAAGGACAGGACTAAATCATGGGAGGCTTTGAAAGCCAGCCAAAGAGTTCAGGCTTTATTGCATAAGCAATAAGAAGCCACTAAAAGTAGTTCTGGTTCTGGGCAGAAAAAAGATATTATCAAAGTCCTATTTTTAAAAAAATAGATATTAGTTGGTGCATAGACTGGATAGGAAGAGGAATTTGAGACAAGGAGAAAAATATGTTATTTTAACAATTCGGGTATGACGCAGTAAGAGCCTGAACTAGATTGATAGAAATACAAATGGAAAAAAAAACACAACAGGTTTAAGATATATCTGTGATAGAATGGATAGAATTTGATCATTTATTTGCTATAAGAATAGAGGAGGAAGAAGTAAACGGAAGAATTTATGGTGATGCCATGGATTTTAGCCTGAATAATAGGAGGGATAGCAATAGAAAGAACTGAAGTAATGAAAGAGGGGTTGGCTTTCAAGGAAATAAGAGTAATTTCATTTTATATGTGTTTAATTTAAACTAATTTCAAGTCACCTAAGTGGACATTTTGATAAGATATGATATCAATGCTGTGTAGAGAGTTGAGAGATAGATATAGAAATTTGGTAGCTACTTGTACATAAGTAATATTTAAGATTGGAGTCTATATGGGATCTCCAAATAAGTAAGAGTGTAGACAGAGAAGAGAGTAAAATTGATTACATAAACTTATGGAATCTTGTGTTTTAAGATCAGGAAAAGGAAGAGGCATCTCAATGAAAAAGGCAAAACAAAAGATGCTTAGACAGATAGGATAATAACTAGGCAAATATGGCATTGTGAATGTCATGGGAAAAGAGAATTTAAAAGGAAGAGGTAGATAAATGCTATAGTAGACCAAAGAGAATGAAGATTGAGAAACGACTTATGTTTCATAAAATTAGCAGGTCATTTGGTGATATATAGGATTATAATTATAGAACAGTGAGAGAAGTAGGGTCTGGATTACAGGGGGTTAAGGAGAGAATGATTGGTGAGGAAATAGAGACTGGAAAAGACTGAAGATTCCAGAAGAGGGTGGGAGGAATAATTAACCAAGATCATAGTAGTGATATGCTAGGATTAGATCAAGGGCAAAGGAAGGACAGATTTAAACATAGCGTTGAAGTTATATCTTTTCTTCTTTTCTTCTTTAATACAGGCAAAACTAAAAGAGAATAAACTCATACAAATATTAAAGGCAGAAAAGATGGAATGTAGGCAACTTCATGCATGAAAAACCTCCATGTTTTCTACAAAGAGATTATGTTATAAAGTAATGTCAGTTAGGTAGTGCAGTAATTATAGTGCCAGGCCTGGAGTTAGGAAGACTCATCTTCCTAAGTTCAAATCTGGCCTCAGACACCAGTTCTATGACCCTAGGCAAGGACTGTTTGTCTCAGTTTCTTCATATGTAAAATGAACTGGAGAAGAAATGGCAATCTGCTTCAGTATCTTTCCAAGAAACCCCCAAATGGGATCATGAAGAGTCAGACAACACTGAAAAACTACTACTAAACAACAAGAAACATGAATAGTATTGAAGAAGTGAGAAGAAATTTGCAGTACCATTTTAGGAAGTTTGCTAGAGAATTGATGAAGGGTAATAAATATTGAAGTAGTAAAAGACCAAATGAAAGGGAAAAAAAATAGAATTATAAGAGGGTAATTCACTATAGTTCTATGACTTCTTCCAGTATTATGCTGCATCTCAAATGCAGGAATAAAGTGGATAAAATGAGGATGGAGAAAATTAGGGAGAAGCTAAGGGGACTAGGGAATCTCTGATATTATTGAAGGCCTTGTGAAGAGACTAATTATGGTCACTTGGCCAAGGCAAGCAAAATCAAAAGAGAGCTAATTGAATTAGCCAATAAATTGTGGGGAAAAAGGAAAGACTTGTTTGTTTAGAGAGAGATCGTAAAATAGAAGATAAAGAGATTGTGGCCAGAAAGGTAGGGTATGGAAGGTTTGAAATTTCTATATCAAATTATCATCTTATGATTATGAGTATAGAAGGCCTCTTAGCTACTGATGTAGAATAGATTAGAAGATCTCTGAAGCCCCATATGCAATGAAACAAGTAGTTAAGGGATCCAAAAAGCTATCAAAATTGATGAAAAAATATGGGCAAGTTAGGAGGATCCCGAGAATGGAGATGGAGAACAGATTAGACAGCAGCAATATTAATGGTAAATCAGTAAGTGTTTGACTAGCTCATTTTAATGTCATATTTAAATAGAATATTAAGTTACTATATACTATCCATGTTCCCTCCTCCAAAGGGGGAAAACATGAATATGAAGAGATGGGTTTTTACTAATAACAGTCTATGGGTTGTGCCTCAAAGAGAGACTAAGAAATGTTTATCAGTGTAAATTTAAAGATATCATGTTCTGCTTAAACATTTACAATTTCTGTGTCTCAATTGAGGTGGATCTTGATTGATTTTATATTTTAAAAGTTAATATATATTGTATTACAAACTAACACAAACTAAACATTTTTTAAAAGACAACTTCTTTTAAAACTTATATAAGACTTAACATGTATTGGTCAATCTGATATTGGGGGGAGAGGATGGAGGGAAAGAGGGGAAAAATTGGAACAAAAGGTTTGGCAATTGTCAATGCTGTAAAATTACCTATGCATATAACTTGTAAATAAAAAGCTATAATAATAATAAAAAAAACTTATATAAGACATTTCTCCTAGTTCTGGAATATTTGATGCTTTCCCCAGAAAGGGGTTCAAGTGTTTTATTTTAAAATGAAAAGAAGCAGCCCAGAAGAAAAACATATGAGACAGCAAAGAGACCCTAGCTATCCTTTTTATATTTCTAATTGAAATCTTTACAGCTGAGATGTGGTCTTCACCAAAAGGGGATATCCTCTGAAAATACTGGCTCTTAATTATAATTAGTAATAACAATGAAACCATCATTGGAAAAAATTGCAAGATAATCTTTTTTTTTTCCATTTCAAATGTATTCTGTGCAGGCAGATAATATATTGCCAATTAATTATTCTTCCTTCAACCTTTACACTTCATTTATCTATGCTTGCCCTTGTGGCTACCTTACTCTTTTTTTGTTTCACTTGAGAAAATGCACACACACACACACACACACACACACACACCCCTGGTCCAGAACTGCATTCATTTGTCTTTGGTGTGCAGGAATTTGAGGAATTGGGGAGACCTTTTTTGTTTTAGTTGGAGAAAAAAACTGTTCAGGAGAAAAGAAAGAAACTCATTATGTGTATAGTGATCCCAGTGATCAAGGTCAGAAAACTGCTTTGGAGGATTGCTGAACTGCTTGCAGTGAGGGACAGGCCACAAAAGAGCAATAAAGCTTCCAGCAAATTGGTTCAGACTTCTTTGATGAATGTGACAAAGATTTAGTGGGCTGGATAGGGAAGAGAGCTCCCTTCAGCACCTGAGATAGCTAACAAGTGACTTTTGCAATTTTCTAATCAAATATGGAAAAAATGACAATACTTTTAAAATTTCTGCAACTGTTGAATGTTGCCCCCCCTCCACCCACAGAAACATATGTAAAGTGTTGGATGTTAAAATAAGGATGAATAAACATTTACAATTTCCCCAACTTCATTTAAAAAATCAATTAAACAATTTCTTGGATTCTTGCAGGATGTCTTTTTTTTTTTTTTTTTTTTTTAAAGCTGTGAATCACCTTGCTAATACTGAATGTAAAGGGAGAGAAAGATTCAAAATAATTAAGGCCCAAAGAGGCAAGCAATACCATGTTATGTTTGTGAAAGTATAAGAGTTTATTCTCATATTTTAAAATTTCTTTAAAGAGAAAATTTTCATTACTTTGATCCCTTTTCTTAAAGACTGGGATGAATCCCTGGAGAAATGCAAGTAATGCTTTTGAAGAGATAAATTGAATCTATCCATCTCTAACAGTTTAATGTGCTACATTTAATTTGGAGGTGGTGACATAGTTGAGGGGGAAATGCTCTAGAGCATTAGCTTAACTACATACTGGAAAATGAATCTGGATTACTATATGGGCTGCATATACTGAATACATTGTTATGCATTGGCCATACACATCAGACACTTGCATGAACAGATAGATCTACAATTTTATAAACATATATATAAGGCCCACAAAAGTACATGCCCTTTATATTTCTCTGGGGTAAAAAATGCACATCAACTACTCGACCTTACACTCTTAATGACTTAGTTAAAGGTCTATCTGTGAGTCATATCAACAAAAATCCTTTTCATGTCTTAATTTCCTTATTTGTTTCTCAGTCCAACCGGTTTGATGATCTGAGAAACAGTTCCAGACATCTGTGATATTTAAAAGCAGGGAATGTATGCTTCAAGCAGCTAAAAAAAATAAAATAAAATAAATTTAAAAATCAGAGCTGAGAAAATGTCTGATAGGAAATCCAGAAGCCAGTGTCTTTGCTTTGTCCTAGCGACACCTAGAGTCTACGGGGATGAAATTTCACAAAGGATCCTTTCCTGGTGCCTGTCACACGTTCCTGGCTCTGGCAATATAGTTCCAAATTTAAGCCAGACTCAAGAAAACCAGCGTCTACGGAGAAATCTGTCTGCATTGCAGCTCAGTTACCTTGTCTCCCCCTTCCCAATCCTGCCCCCCCCCCTCACTAAACCACTGTTATCTTTAAGTCTTACTTTTTCTACCCACTACTCCCTCACCCCATTATTAAAGGGCTGTTAGTCGGCGACCCAGATGACTAAGAACTCGTTCACATCCCTTAGGACGCAGCTAGCCAGGGGGGAAGACGTTTCTTAATGAAGGGCTTTGGGAAATGATCCAAAGGAAAATTCTTATGCAAGGTCGGAGCTTACATCTGTTTTTCTTATTTTCTGTCTTATTTTTTTTTTTCACGCACACATTTGATCCTCAAAAAACAAAACAAAACAAAGAAAAACAAAACGTACTTCTACCTTTTTTGAAGAAAAGAACTTTATTTTTTTTAAGCGACAAGCAAAACCCAGAGCTCCCACAGTGTCTTAACAAGACCAGCCTCTCTAGACCTGTCTAGGCCTCAAGGCGAGTGCCCCCGGTAACCTACCATAAACTGGAACTCGTAAATTGAGGCAGATTGCAATCTAAGACCTGAAACTTCTCTTGGCAGCAAGTGCATAGGATGCCTCGGTAGGGAATTTGGAGTGCATAAAATGACTTCGGGGAAACTAGAATTGGGGCTTCCAGTATATGCTGTGATCTTTAGTTGACACAGAGGTACAGGACAAGAGAGACTGAAAAAACAAGCACAGATACTATAATGCAACACTTCACGCAGCAAACATAGGTAGAGTGGTCACAGGCTTAGCAGACACCAGCGGGACTAGAACGTTTGATGTATTGTCTGGGCTGGACTTTCCCTCCTCACATAAAAAAAAGAAAGAAAAAAAAAAAAAGAAAACAAAGAAAAAGAAAAAGAAAAAAATCAGAAAAAAAATGATATCACTCCTCCTCCTCTTCCCTTGGGAAGCATACAGTTCCCCCCCCCCCCCCCCCCCCCCCCCCTCTCGCCACCCGCCATCCCATCACACACACCCCATCAAAGCCCTGGAAGGGATCGATGTAAGGTGGTTTAACTCTCCAATCTATCAGACCCAGCAGCGGGGACGGCAGCAAGTGCCCTGCGTGAGTCATTCGTTACTAAGGCAATATGCAAATCCAACCTTTGAAACCGCGGAAACGTGCATGTGGAGAAGTTTTCACTTAATACGATCTAATGTTGAGTTGTCCGTCCAAGGCAAAGAAAAGGGGTGAGTACCAGAGGTATAACCTATCTACGGAGCACGCGTTGAGCTCTGGGGCAGCAGACCAGAGCAAGGCTGGATATAGAATTCTGGTCCCGAAAATAACAAACGATGATCATTTAAAAATAATAATAAAACAGAACCAGACACCAGCATCATCTGAAAGAAGTGAGTAGAAGAACGGGATACTGTCTATATTCAAGAAGTAAAGAAGGGTCTGAGGGAGGGGGAAACAGAGGGGAAAAACAGAATCCACGACTTCATCATCCAGGAGACGTAAAAAGAAGGAAACACACACACACACACACACACACACACAAACTTAAAGGCAGAGACAGAGCCGTGGCCTCCCTTCAGAAGACTACACTGATATGGTTTAAAGAATAACAAACAAAATCAACCCACTAACTCACAGCAGGGCTCATGAGAGCGCCGGAAAAACATAGACACACTAGCCAAACTCCTGGCCCGACGTCGCTGCCAGGGACCCATTGCCAGGGGAGGGGATGACCGATATACTGCACAAGGATGACATTTGTGGGAGCTCCGGGGAGGGGAAGGGGGAGGAGAGAGAAATAGGAGGAAAGAAGGCGTGGGGGGGGGGGAGACAAGAAGGAAGGAAGGAAGGAAGGATGGTTGGTTTAAACATTATAAAGAAGGTACTCTCAGAAAACGCATATCGTAAGCTAGCTTTTCAAAAGCCACCGCCACCGCCAACACAGCCACAGTCACCAACAAAGAAAGATAGTCTTACATCTTCCTCTTCACAGTCATTCCGGGGCTGGTACTGGAACCGGGGCCGGCCGCCTGCGCCATGGTCTTGGGGTGCCGACGGCACCGGGGGCCGGGGGGACTTCCCCCCAGCCCCACTGCTTTCTTCTTCAGTGCCCTGGCCGCCTAGAAGATGACTTGCCTCGGGGGGAATCGGGAAAGACCGAGAGGTGTTGATCTTGCCTGTGAATCTCTGGTAGAGCGAAGCCATCAGTCAAACGCTCAATAGCTTTTTCTTTTTTGTTTTTTCCTCTGTCTTTCTCTCTGACTATCTCCCTCCCCCCTCCCCCCACCCCCCAAAAAAAGAAAAACCAGGAGGCCGTTGCTGCTCCCTACAGCATGCCACACTGAAGTCACCGCTGGGCTTCTCTCTCTCTCTCTCTCTCTCTCTCTCTCTCTCTCTCTCAGCACATCTAAACAAGGAGGGGGGGCTGATGGATATGTGTGTTTGGTTTCTTTTTTTTGCCTATCCCGTTGCAAGTGCCCTAATCAAAGGGGAGGGGGCAGAATAAGGGAGGGAAAATGCCCGGGCTCCAAGAAATTTGGCACCATCTAGAGCCCAGAAAACATCCAAAGCCAGTCTTCACGCTGTTCCTCCTCCTCTTGGTTCCCCCACACCCTCTCCCCCTGGAGTCTGCCTTGACTCCTTTCCCCTAGTTCTCGCACTCCTTCTCTTAGTCCTTTCTCCTGTCCCCTCCACGTCCCCCCCCCCAATATTCCTCCTTCTCTCCCCCTCTCCCCAATCTCTGCTGGGATAATGGCGCCCGGGTGGTTCGGAATTCAGTGGGGGAAAAGAACACGAGCAGAAAAGAAGAAACCGTTCGGAAAGGGTGGAGTAGGGTCAAGGGACCCAAGAGGCAGCTCCTGGGGGCCAGCTTTCAGGGGCGCTTCAGGATTGGGCAGCGGCACAACACCCTCTGAGGGCGCATACCAACAGTGTGCAGAGAGAAGCAGAGGTTGCTGAAAGCATGCGTGTAAGGGAGGGAGATATGAATTTGAGGGAGATATGAATTTGGGGAAGAGGGCGGTGGGAAACTCAGAGGAGAAAGAAGAGGAAGTGGAAGCAAAGCTGAAGTAGGAGCCCACATGCAAAGCACCTTGGTTTGCTCGCTTATTAATCCCCTCCCCTCTCCCTTTCATTTCCCTTTTCTGTCCGAAGAGGTGCTCCTCCTCGTTTTGCCCGGGGGAGGGGAGGGGGATTATACAGAACTTATAGCAACAACAAAACCATCTAATTTTACGAGAGAAAGAGGTGGAATGGGTAGAAAAGAAGATGGGATTGAAGCACGGGAAAGATCACTTGTAAGGAGGAAGGAGTTAATGGGGAAGCTTCTGGAGACGTTACACATGAATCAAGCTGGGTTGCTAGCAATGCCCTAACTTCTCGATCCTTTACCGAGGAACGGGAAACGGGGGGAAAATAAAGCGATTCTTTCTAAGTGCTTTAAGCTCAGAAGGTAAGGCCCAGTTTAATATTTTGAGGCAATTCTATATAATGCTACCCACTCCATCTCACCAACAACACAGCAGAATGATTTGTTTCCCTTATGTCCCCTTCCATCCACTCTATAAAAAGGGTACGGGCTAAGATGTGGGGAACCAGTAACTTTTATGATGCTTATATCGTAAATGAGGGGGAGGGATAAAAGAATGCAAGCGAATTCCACCTTTCAGGGGTTTTGTATTCATTCATTTTTGCTGCATTAAAACGTGCTTCAGCGCCCCTGTGTGGAAATAAACTCAAACTATTCTTTGCAAGATTCAACAGCAAAGCAAGAATTTAAGCAAAACATTCAGGACTGCTTTGTGTGTGCTCTCTTTTCATCTTTCTCTCTGTCTCTCCCTCTCTCTCTCGGCCTCCTTTCCCCTCCCTCTCCCTTTTCCTTCTGCTGTCCCTCGCCTCTCTTTTCTTCTTTTCGGTGGGTATTATGTTTATTCCTGTTTTCCACCCTTTTCATTTCTTTCTCCTCTTTCCCCTTTTCTCTACTTTCATGGAAGGCTTTTTAGGCCCTTCACTACTCCTCCACCTGCACTTCTTTATTTATCAAGAATAGCACTCCTCTGTCCAGGGTTCTGAACCTGTTCTTTGAGCTCCTTTTCACTTTTACAGTGTAGAAAAAGAAAGCTCTACAACTTTCTGTTGAGTTCGTAATTCTCTAAGGTAGAATAATTAAATCCATCCCATTTACCCTCACAAATAGGTTCCAGTAGAGAAGGCTTTGTCATTTAGTAGTGGTGGGTCTGTTTTTCGTCAGTTTCTATAACAACTGAGTAAGTTTCTGTTTCAAAGATAAAAGGCAGAAACTGGGATTCCACAGACAAAGCTATAGATTCTGTACTTGGGCCCTGGATATCAGAAGTACAAATGGATCACTGATTTCACCTGGATGGGGAAAACTGTCCTTCAATTCTGAGCCTGGAAGGGAAGGTACTCAATTTTCTGTCTTGATGAGTAGTAGTACTCAGATCCAGATGGAAAACCTACACATCTCTACTTTATCTCCTACCTAATCCAAAGTCTGTAGCAAGCACATGTATTTGCCATATTTGAAAATATACTCATCTTGGAAAATATAGATTGGGATCCTGTCACTTCAAACAAGTCACTTCACTTCTATGAGTAGATCTTAATTTCCTTATCTATACCTTCAAAGAAGCTATGGGGAAACTAATTCTTTAAATTATATGTAAAATGCATTGTTGCTATTAACCTTAACATTTAATCTGAATATTTGTGACCAAATATTCCCTTTTACAGTTTTCATCTTGAAAGAGGATTGGAAATTTATTCTTTTTAAAACTACTTCACAATTGTAAAAATAAATTTCTCAGTTGTTAAAAATGTAATGAAGTTTACTTATGGACCAAAGACCGACAGCTTCTAAACCACAGAAGTTGAAGGATATCTTCATTTTTCAAATTTATTTTATTGTTCATGTTTTCAAAACAGGGCTTAAAAAGTCATTAAATTTAGATGAAAAGAAAATCCTCTCCTTTCAGTTCTGACCAGGTCTCCTCTGGATGAAGGAAGGACACCTGGTGCCTTTCCTAACAGTCTTGAAAGAAATTTCATGCTGAGTTCCCTGAAGCCCAAAGACTCTGACATTTTAGTAAATATCAATGTCTAAAAGTGACACTTGGAAAAACATATACATAGAAAATGCATACTATATAAGTTATTATGTATAGTATTAAAGACTTTACTTAGACTATAGCAGATAACTATATATTGTCTAAAATCTACTTCCATAATATATAGAACAGTCATTTGTTTTCAGTGGCAAAAAAAAAAGAAAATACTGTCTATTTTAATTGCCTAAGTCATATTCTCTACCTAGCCTATCTTCTGCTCTACTTCTCCATTTCCCACTTACTCAATCTTATGAATTACCACTGAGTTGTTCAGACACTTCTTCATTGACCTCACTTCCATCTGGAATTAGGGAAGAAGGGAACAACAGCATCAGGAGCTGCGTGAACAGGTAAAGTAATTGAGAAATATTTTTGAAGGGGAATCAAAAGATGTAGAAATAATATTTATTTAAAAAATTTCAGCCTTAAAATTTTTTTAAAAAGTCACTTAACTTACTAACAACCCAGTGAACTAGAAAAAAAGGTTAAAAAATGAGAGGGTTGGAAGGATAAAGTCATTCACTAGAAAAATCAAGTTTTCAAATAACAAAATAACATAGAACAAAAGCAGATATCCAAACAAAAATAGATATCCAAAGAAAACTCATCAGCTTAATGGGAAGTTTTTATCAGAAATCCCACCAATCATCAGTAGTGTGTGATGCAAGTCCACACTAAAGGCTTCCTGTGATCTTCTAAAGAATGACCTATGCTTAGTGTTTAACTTACATAAAAACATACAGAACTACAGAGTCCAAATGGAAATCACTTATCTTTAGAAGCCTGAGGGCTTCTAAATAGAAAATCAGCAAATTGGTTATTATTTTAAGCAGGAACAGTATTTTGTCCTGTAATCAAAATTAAATGCAAGAGGTAAGATCTTCCAGAAATTCACAGCATGAAATTTAATGCTCATGATACATCATTAATCACAGCCAACCCCACTCCCCCAATTCAACCTATTTCCATATATAGTGTGGTAAAGAAAAAAAAAATATCAGATTTAGATTCAGGAGAGACTGGGATTCAAATCTTTTTTTTTTTTTTTTTTAATTTTATGGCTATTTTACCATGGCCCAAAGTCTCAAGGTCTCTAAACTTATATTTGGAAAATGAGGATGGTACTTATCATACTTAGCTCACAGAATTTTTGTGAGGATGAAATGAGATAATGTTCATAATCTGCTTTGCAAATCTTAAAGTACTTTGTAAATTTTAGCTATTGAAATTATTTCTATCTTTCAACTTAAGATATATTTTCCCAGTCATCATAAAAAAACACTTCTGAAAAAAAATACATTTTGCATACAAAATAATCTTCCAATGAACCTTTAAATATAATTGGATTATTTCAACATAGAGGAAAATTTCAATAACTACCTTTTCCCATCATGACAGTTGAATATTCTTAACTGCTTCTTATTAAAACCACTTTTCATACCTGATTATTTGATAGGCATCAATGCCTGAGAAGAACACAATAAATGAGAAGTCATTTCTGAAAACTCTTTTTATAGTCTATTTACTATGAAGATTTGATTTCTTCTAGAACTGTTTATAGCCAAATGCCTAACAGGCCATTTTTCTCTCTCATTTCATATGATCATATCTCTGAGTAATAAAGCTTTTTCTGTTGGTTTTGTTCTTGTTGTCATTTATTTTCACTGGACACAATCTACTCAATTCACTGGTAGGTCATTGAGATCACTTAAATGCTCCAAAATATGGTAGTCATTTTAAAATAATAATTCCAGGACATCTTTGGCCTACATGCAAGCTAAGCATTGTAGGTAATGCTGAAAGCTATATCTAGTTCAGCCTGCCTAAGCATGATTTATATTAGCTATGAGGTTTTCTCATATGTAGAAGAGAATTATGTCATGCAGTTTACCTCCATTTTCTTTCCCAAGAAAAGAAATAAAAGTCTCATGACTGCACTTTGTTATTTGAAATTCCATACTCATTAAATTGTTACTTGTAACTTTTCCAAACTTTGAAGTTTTCCCTCAGAAACCTGTATAATTATTTAAGTTATACTTACCTATAGTCATACTGACAGGATCAATTAAATCAATTCCTCTGACAGCTCAGGAAAAAAACAACTCTACTTTGGATTCACAAATAATTCAGTCTATTTGATTTCCATAGAACTTTGTTAAGTTTTTGCCTCAGCTTTCTGCTAGGATTTACAAAACCTTATATAAATATCATATACAACCTACAAACTGAAACTGAAGTATTCATACATTGGGAAGATAAAAGCTATTTATAGTGGGAAAAGCAAAGGATTTGGTGTCTGAGGACCTGAGTTCAGATTTTGTATTTGAGATTATCTATGCATAATATCAAAATGTAAGGTTAGGCAGTCACAACGTAAGTGAGCATCAGTTTTCTTATTGAAAATGAGAGGGTTAGACTTATAACCTCTAAGGTCTTTTCCAGCTTTCTGTACTTTATATGTAAAACACCTTAAGTTTAAGACTTTTTTTTTTTTTGGCTGAGGCAGTTAGGGTTAAGTGACTTGCCCAGGGTCACACAGCTAGGTAGTGTTAAGTGTCTGAGGTCAGATCTGAACTCAAGTCTTCCTGACTTCAGGGCTGGTACTCTATCCACTGGGCCACCTAGCTGCCCCAAGTTCAGGACTTCTAAAAGAGTATGAATTTAATATTTTTTTAAAATTATTTTGAGGGGAAATATACACATATATAGAGAGAGTTAAAATGTATAAAAACATTTTAAGTTTGTCAGTTTTAAAGAAAAACAAAGTTTAAAAATCAAAGTAAAGGATATATTAAAATGAGCTTTTGTTGTTTCTTGAAAGAAGTTTTGCTTTGAACTTGGTCAGGTTTGCAAATGGAATTTTAACATGAACCTATAAATATGTTCATGTCTGTTTATTATTGAATCAACATGAAACCAATATAGCTTTTTAACTTTTGTTTTAACTCAGACAATAATCATTTTATCTTATGGAAAAAATCAGTCAAATCAGCTGTTTTATTCAATCATTAGCCAATTTAATTCACATATTATCATAGTAGAAAGAATAGTAGCAGTTCACAAGACTTGGCTTTGAATCTCTGACACTAACTACTTATGTGATCCTGGTCAACTCACTTAATCTCTCTGAAACTTATTCTCTTTGTATAAAAAATGAAATAATAATGTTTATAATATCTATTTCTCAAATCAAGTATTATATATATTAAAATGCTTTAGACTTTCAATTGCTATGCCAGCTGTTGTAGTTACTAACACATAGCTATTAAATGGTTATATATTGATAATTATTAATAACTTATATCTTGTAATTCATGGAGGCTATGTAAGAACTCACCTTTACCCTATCATTATATTTAAAGTAAAGTTATTAACCCATTATAATCAAATCAACCATTCCAGAAAACGACTATTTGCTATCTCCTAGACATATACTAATTTGTTTTTTCTATCTTTGTTGCTTTGCTCATGTTATTCCTTAAACTTAGATTGGTACTCCTTCCAACTCTTCTATTTAAGTCTATAGTTGAAATGTCACCTCCTTTGTATATTACTTGATTGTACCCCTAGATCTAGTTTTCTTTCCCTCCACTGAATTCTCACAGGGAATGTTACTTCCACTATGCATTTTCACATTCTAATTTGAACTACTTATTTGTACATATCTCTTAAATCCTCTATTTCAGAATCTTCTTCAAGGGAGAGACAATCTTATTAGCTTTTGTATCCCCTTTGTTTCTTAGCCCCATGCCCATCACCTAGTAAAAATATAATAAATCCTGATTTGAATTATGTGGAAGTGGTATATTTAGTTTATAAGGTTTCAAGTATCTTGATGTAGTTTCAGATGACACTATACTACAGACCAAAGCATGTATTGCAATGCTCTTCTCGAATCCAATTAGTTACCTCATTCAACCTATTAAAAATTCAAACAAAATTTTTGTTCCATTTTATTCTCTGATTTTGACTACGTATTTGGAGAGATCACAATTTCTTCCCCACTTGTATAGAAGAAAAAATTTTTTCCTATTTTCTCTCTAGACATTGTTTGAAATTGGCTATAGGTTCACACATAATAATGTCTCATTTACAAAGAATGATAGCTAAAAATAATTAATAAGGAGATGTCTTTTGGCCTGAAACATCAGTAGGACAGGCCTTGTTTCAATATATGTACTTTCCTTGAGGCAAATGAATTAAATATAATGTACTGTCTTTTAAATACAAAGGTGACAGTTCTTATTCTATATCAGTGGCCTTGCATATTTTTGAAATGTTTGCTTGTTTGTTTTTGTCTTTATGAAAGGTATTTGATTACACTGATATTGCACATCTGGTCATAAGAAGCTTTTTATAAGTGGATTGAGTTGTGTAGTTCTGACTTGAGATTTGAGGAAAGGATATTTAGCATCTGTGTTGAATGGTCATTCAGAAGGAGTTCCTCCTCCTCTGAACTGTGGAAATACTATCTGTACTGATTTGATACTTAGTCATGTATTGTGTTGTGTGGCTATTTTATTTTCTTTTATACTCAACTATATTACAAGTTCTTTAACAGTTGTGCCTTACTTATGCTTCTCTTATACATTATGTTTGGCTCCAAAACTGGGATTATTTTCACATCAAAAGAATGATCAATTAATGGTTGAATACACACATATGCTATGGCTCAAATGAGACAATTAGCTCAATTTGGCTAGCCTAACTACAATTTGACTAAGAGAATAAAGATAAGTATATAAATGTGTTAATTTAATACACTAATAAATATATTACAGAACAAAAAAATGATTTTAAAATAATATGGTTAATTAAAAATTCTTTTGTTGAATTAAAAACCACTAAAGTTGAAAGACTAAAAAAAAGACAAAAGCATTTATTGAGTACTTACTCTAAAGTACTCAAACGTTTTTGTCTTTTTAAAAATAAGTACTCAATAAATGTTTTTGTCTTTTTTTTATCTTTCAACTTGAATGGTTTTTAATAATAATCCTGGCATAAAAATGCAAAAAAAGAGACTGTTCTCACTTTCAAAGAATTTACTTCTAAAGGGGAAGAGGACTCATGAAAAAGAATGGTTATCAAGAAAAGACATTTTGGTCTGAAAAATTGGTGGTTGTATTACTGGGGAGACAATGGAGAGGGCCTTTTCAGAAGCAGTGGTAGTTCAGATTTAATTTCTCTTCCCAGAGCCAATGAGGAGAGGATAGGGTAGGACACACATCGAGAAGGCCACATAGGAAAATAACCAGAAGATAAAAATAATTCAAATATATATTTTTAAAAAATCTGTCGTAGTTTTCTTATTATTGTTTTATTTATTTTTAAGGAAGTGAAATTTTATGTTAGGAGCAATAAAACCTAATGGGAGGTTCATTTATCCTATTTATTCCATTTATTATATAGTGTCATTCATTCCTTTAATAATTTCCTTCCCACAAAGGAAAGAAAAATGGATTTGATTTTACTATTAACTGCAAACCGATGCTTAGCAATTTGCCCTCTGTCCCTCATACATTAACAAAAATAATTCTTCAAACAATTGCTTGGTATTTTTGTTTTCTTTAACAGGTAACCTGAAATTACATGCTGGCTAACTATATTCACTAGAATTGTAAACATGACCCTCACCCTCATTGTCTCAACCCAGGTGTTTTTAAAATAAATTATAACCAAATACTCCAAACAGGACCTAATTGTGGAGTTATTGTCTATTTATAACTATTCTCAGGTAAATAAGTGCTCTTTCTACATGAGTTTTGAAAGGTTGTACTCAATTCAGTTTTTTTAAAATTTCTTTTAATCTCCAGTAAATACCAAAAGAGCCCTTTTCAGTTCCATTAGGATAAGGTGGATCATACTTGTTCCCTAGATTTGATTTCCAGGCCTCTTCTTCCTACTAAATCAGGGACCTGAACTATTCATAATCACTTCTATTTCATGTCCCTATCACTATGCAATATCTAAAATATCGACTTTTAAGTCAATATCACTTTTTAAGACTTGAAAGTTCTATGAAAATATTAATTCATTTATTTCTCCTCACTAAAGGATTAACTGGACATCTCATCCATAACAAAACATATTGGGAAATTATAACCAATGTTATATTAAAGGTTGATCGGCAGCATTTTTCTTTAAGGACGCTATCCTTTGTAGAACCCCTGTCAGGTACACTGTCCCCTCTTATGATCTGATGGTAGCTCAGCACTTCCAGTCTGTCATTCTACATGAGTTTGCCCTCCCATCAGTATGGTCCCAGAGCTCTAGATGTTGCTCATTCCATTTTTATACAAAGCTCTAGTAGCCCTTTGTAGAAAGGAACAAATCTGGTAAATTGATTTAATTTAATTATTCTATCGAGTGATTATTGGGGACAGCTAGATGGCACAGTGCATAAAGTGTGGGCCCTGAAGTCAGGAGGAGCTGAGTTCAAATCCGGCCTCAGACATTTAATATATCCTAGCTGTGTGAACCTGGGCAAGTCACCTAACCCCAATTGCTTCAACAACAACAACAAAAAGAGTGGATACTGCTCTGATATATTTAAGCTAATGTTTCTACTTGTAAAATCATTGTTAGTGCCTATGGTCAAATGTAGGAAATAGGGGAATTTCAGTCATTTTAGCCATCATGAAGAAATTGTTAGTTGTTTGTTATTGTTGTTGTTGCTGTTATTGTTTTTGTATATTTTTGTTTTTAACAAAGAGGTAGTTGTATACCACTATAATCAGCATTGCTGATCTTGTCCACATATTCACTATCTATGTATTCAGGGCCTCTAACTCTATGATTCTAAAAAACTGAAGAACAAAATTGTTACACATCTAGAGCTTTACTTTTTCAATGTGTTTCTATATATGTGTGTGTGTATGTAAATATATATGTGAATATATACATACATATATCTAATATAAACATATATATGAAATCTTATTTAATCTTAATGCATGTTTAAGATAGGACAGGAATTATCATCTCCACTTTACATATGAAGAAACTGAGTCCAGAAAATTAAACGATTTGCCCAATGGCAAATGTTAGAGTCAAGAATTAAATCCTTTTTTCCCTTACTCTCAACTGGAATGCCTTTGAACTACATCAAGCTCTTTTGAATATTCTCTGCTAAAATGAGGGTGGCATATGCTCAACCATATAGTCCTAGAGTTGGAAGGTATCTTCAAAAATATTCACTTTAACATCCAGCCTTGATAGTGATCTTCCAGCTTCCACAATAATGAAAAACTCCTTCCTTCCTGAAGCATACAATGATTAAACCAAACCTACCTTTTGCTTCTTACTTTTGAGCAGAACCAAAATGAGGTTTTGTTTTCCCTTTTTGACCAAACAGTAATGACCACGTGTGATGGTCAATTCATAGGATTATAGTTTTAGTGCTGAGAGGAACATCAGTAGGCCTCTAGTCCAATACATTTTTTACAAATAGGGAACTGAAATACAGAGAGGCTAAATGTTTTGTCCACAGTCCATACTTAAGAAAGTAACTTCTGAGTTGGGATTGGGAGTCAAAAGGTCCTTTGATTCCAAATCCCTGCTTTCTCTACTTTACGCTCCTTTCTCCTAGAACAATCTCCTTTAACTTTTCATTTGTTTTAGTAAATAAATCACTTTAACATGTTCAGCAACAGTAATTTTGACAATTAGATTATAGACCAGCTATCCTTCCTGACTTCTTCATTATAAAGTACTTTCTTATACCTTGGTCCAATAGTGATGCACATATATGACCACCTAAGATATATTGTATAAGTCCCTCAGAAAGATTCTGTGCTATGTAGAGTGATAAAAATGTATCTTGACTCTATATCCGCTTGAATGACTTGGTGAAATTAAACTGAATTTGAACTGTAAAAAAGTCAAAAATAGATTAGTATATTACTTTAAGGTTTATAAAATATTTTCCTTATAATAACTCTGAGATAGGAAGTAGATATATTAATATTTCATAGATAAGGAAACTGAAACTTGAAGAAGCCAAGACCCAAACCCAGGTCACCTGACTCCTACTCTGGAGTATATTCTATAACACTGATGCATTCTTTTTCTTTTCAGAGAAATAAGAGGGTTTTGGCTATAGACACAGCTCAATTAGCAACTCTAATTAAATTGGGACATGTAGATACGACTTGAGATTTGGAAAAAGAACAGTTAGCAGCTCTCTTGGGTGTCTGTAACTCGGAGGGAGCTTCTTCTCCTCTGAACTCCTACTGAAAATACTATTTGTACCGATTTGATACTTATCTTGGAATAAATCAAGCTATGTGTGTTACAGTGAAGGCTCAAAGCCTCTACTGGTCAGTTTGAGAAACAGAATATAATGTTTATTCCTTATTTCCTGAGATTTGTCACTTACACAAACAGATTACACTAGAGGGATAGCAATCCATGTGGCTTTTTGGGCTGCTGAGCCACACTGACACCTTCTGGAGAAAGATATAAACAGAACTTGTACAAAGTAGTAGAAACCCCTAAAATGCATAAATCATCAACACTTTCCCTCAGCAGTCTGTTGCTCTCCTGATGCTTATTTCCACATATAAGAAAACCTATTCAAAGGCATCATGCTAAAAGAGAGAAAACAAACAAAGTCTCTTTTATTATTATTCTTTTTTATTTTAAAGCACAACCCAATAAAACTTGTCTCCTTTGGGATTCCTTGTTTATATTTGCACGTTTTCTCAGCAAATAGCATTTGGCTAAAATTCCAGGTCAGTACCCTATGCATCTTGAACCTGTGGAGTGCTAGGTACACACAGTATGAGGCAGTCCACCTCCAGAGTAGAGAGCAAGAAAGCATATGGATGCACAGATCTGAGCATATGGGTAAGGAGAACATAGTTATGTGGTTCCAAAAGGCCAGAGGAAATTCAATTGTGTCTTAAAATACAGAATGCTGGGAATAAAAATCATTTGGCCAAAAAAATGGCCAAACTGCTATTGAAAGAGAGAAGTAATGGTGTATAATAGAAAGAGGAAAAAAACTATAGACGTCAAGAGAACTGGCATCTAATTCCTGCTCTACCACTGGCCTTAGCCAAGTATATTATTTCTCTAAATTTCATTATAAAGACATGGGAAAAAATAATTATAATATCATATCTAATCCCCAAAAGCTAAGATTTTATTATTTCAAATAATATACATAATATTAAATGATTTGTGTGCTTGAAAGGAAGAGATAGATAATAATAGTTTATACAGAGCTTTTCAAACTTATTTAATTTGAGACTGACAATAGGGTTTAAGGTCAGCACTACTAGGTATTGTTATCTCCATATCACAGATAATACCTGTGAGGCTCTGAAAAGTTAAAGGATTTGCCCAGTATCACTCCAGCTAGTGTTAGAAGTAGGATTCAGTCTTTCTTACTCCAAATACTGTCTCTTTCCATCCTACTTTGCAGTCTCTCCACACATAGATGCTACTACACTTTCTTATCACTTCTCAGTGGAATAAACAAAGGGTTGCAAAATCAGGTTGTAGTTTTACCAGTCACAAGGAATTTCAACCAGGACAAGAAGAGATAAAATGAGAAGATAGAAGGGTGAGCCTACAAAACATGTGATTAGATATGTGATCATCCCAGAGCAGAGTCAGTCATGGTTTGCTGACAATATTATTCTACAGCTATTCTAGGAATAATGAAGCTTAGAGCTTTATCGTATGTCACGTATACACTGAATTCCCAGTTATGGTATCAACACATCTTTGAACATTTGTTTTATTTCTTAGTTGTTAGGGGATCAAGGACAAGAAGGTAGAGAGAGATGGAAGGTATTGACATTCAGTGGATTCAGAGCAGGAGTCACCAATGTTTGTTTGATGAAAGAATAATTTTAATTTCCCTAAATCATTCTCAATAGGGAAGCATGGATGCTGATAGTTCAATCAATAAAAGAGGAAGAAAAGGGACAATGGAAGGCAACAAAAGACAAGGAAAGAAGAGGATGACTGCCAGCCAAGCTCTTTGCCTCTGTGTTTGTGGGGAAGAAAGGTACAAACAAGCAAACAAAAAAAAATCCCAGTGAACTCAACCTTTTGGGAAAAGAGAGCTACAGAGCTTAACTAGGTTATGTGTGGATTGAAAAGACATAGTATAGGGCATCACCTTTCCCTTTCTTCAATCTCAGCTTGGCAGCGAGGTGGTCTCTGCTCTCTAATCAGGCTACAGTCACTATTTTTCATCTTAGGTTTTTGACTCCTAAAAATGTGTAGATTTATCCCAAGTAGGAAACTTAGTTTAGTTATTAGCTTCCCAGTTCTGAGACACAATGTAGCATAGTGGAGGAACCTGGTCTAGGAAGAAGAAAGAACTACATTCAAGTTGGGACTCTGATTCATATAAACTTTCTGAATCTGAGGAAGGCATTTAACATGTGTGTATGCATATATGTAGCATGTAACTTTCAGGGACTCGAATTTGCTCTAACAATTGCTTATCTACATTATTCAGGGAGATTCTTTATCCAGCATACTCCAGAATCTGTATGCTCCTCTCCCAAAGCATACACAAGAAACACACATACAAATACACACATACTTTCACTCTTTGGATTCTTTGGATTGACTGGTTCTCTGGATTGGTTGGTTCTCTAAGGAAGCTTAAGATGTGCTAAGGCACAAAGAAATGTATCTAACACAGATTCCTCTCCTATGGTCCTGGGTATGGAAATGATAGTAGGGTGGGGGTGATAGATCCAAACAGTTTCACTAGGAAACAGAGTCAAAAACTAACAACTGAGCACATTCTACATGGAAAGACTGTTGCAAACTATTTTCCTTTTTTTTCTCCAGGGTCTCATAAAAACCAAAAAACAGAAATAAGACAAAATTTTAAAACCCTCATAAATTTTCTCGCTTTCATTTTGTGAGTTATTTTAAGCTGTTTGGCTCTGTGTTATGGCTATGCTTTTTTCCTGAGCAAAATGAGACAATACAGAGATAGACATATTTTCAACAGTCCCTCTTCTATCTTCAACCCAGCTGCCAAAATAACATTTTTAAAGTATAGGTCAGATGATGTCACTCCTTTGCTCACAAATGGTCTAGACCTCCCTATTGCTTACAGGACAAGCTCCTTACCATGTCATTTACAAGCATTTTTAGTTAGACTCCTAATTACTTATTTTTTTTGAATTTATTTTTTTTATTTATTTAATAGCCTTTTATTTACAGGATATATGCATGGGTAACTTTACAGCATTAACAAATGCCAAACCTCTTGTTCCAATTTTTCACCTCTTACCCCCCCACACCCTCCCCTAGATGGCAGGATGACCAGTAGATGTTAAATATATTAAAATATAAATTAGATACACAATAAGTATACATGACCAAAACGTTACTTTGCTGTACAAAAAGAATCAGACTCTGAAATATTGTACAATTAGTTTGTGAAGGAAATCAAAAATGCAGGTGTGCATAAATATAGGGATTGGGAATTCAATGTAATGGTTTTTAGTCATCTCCCAGAGTTCTTTTTCTGGGCATAGCTGGTTCAGTTCATTACTGCTCCATTGGAAATGATTTGGTTGATCTCGTTGCTGAGGATGGCCTGGTCCATCAGAACTGGTCATCATATAGTATTGTTGTTGAAGTATATAATGATCTCCTGGTCCTGCTTATTTCACTCAGCATCAGTTCGTGTAAGTCTCTCCAGGCCTTTCTGAAATCATCCTGTTGGTCATTTCTAGACTCCTAATTACTTAACCAGGCTTAATTCTTGTTACCTTACTGGCCACATCCTATGGTGATAGGTGCAAATATATACACTCGTTGTCCTTATAATTTCATCATTTCATCTACTGCCTCAGCATCTTTGCACTGTAGTATCTAAAATGCACTCAGTCCTTACTTCCACTTCTTAGAATTCTCAATTTCCTTAAAGGCCAGTTCAGGTAGTGATTCTTACAAGTAAACATTCCTCTTCTCCTTAGCTATTTACACTCTTCCTTGTCAAATCATTTTCTATTTAATTATCTATTGTATGCTCCTTGAGGGCAGGGATCATTATTCATTTTGGTTTTGTTTCCCTAATACTGTATGCCTTGTTCATAGGAGATACTTAATAAATCCTTGTTGAATAGATGAGTGTCATGTTGCACTTAACTACTCAGCTTTCCTCTCTAGCTTTTCTATACAAGCCCCATCCCTTCTGTAACAATATAAGATTCTGATGACATCAAAAGAACCTATCAGACTGGAAAATAAAGAAATTTAAATTTTTGCTAACTCTTTGATGAATTCAATTAGTAATTCAAATTTACCCCTGTTATTTTGAAGCTCTGGTTACCAGCGATCAGAGAAAGAAAACCACATCACCACTTGAGGGTGCTACTGTAGTTTGGAAGCATTATTATTCGGCCGTTCAAAGCAGCAAGGACAATACTTGAGAAACAATAAAATCAGGATTTCAGTTCCATTTTCCCATTTCTGTCTATTCAGCTGTCTCCAGGGACATGAGATCACCTTTTAGAAGATTTAATTCTTATAAAAATGTATTAACAAAAATAGACAGGGCAGCAATCTTCCTATTCACAAAAGAAAGAAAGAAAGAAAGAAAGAAAGAAAGAAAGAAAGAAAGAAAGGAAGGAAGGAAGGAAGGAAGGAAGGAAGGAAGGAAGGAAGGAAGGAAGGAAGGAAGGAAGGAAGGAAGAAAGGAAGGAAGAAAAAAAAAGAAAAGAAAAGAAAAGAAAGAAAGTGAAATGAGCAACCAGGCCTGTGAGACATTCCCCCAGCTAGCCAAGTTTTTCATTCATCAGTTTTAGAGGGGATACTGGGAACAAAAACTTCATTTACTAAGGCTTTTTGGTCAAACAATGAAGAGTCCTATATACTTGTACCTAGACACTGTGCTTAAAAGGAATCTTGAATCACCTTTTGCACTGTTTAGTTAGATGAGATTCTTTGTGAATTACATACTGGGGAGAAACATGGGGAAAAACAAGTGGGAACGGTAAGAAATGATAGGTGGCATTTAAATGAACTATATGCTGATATCTTTCCTTGCTTCTTTCCTTTACTGAATAGACTAGTCTAGATGATTAAGTTCCTTCTCACTCTCAAATTCTGCTATCCTATCATCTTTTACTAAGACTTCTTCGTTGGAAATATGGCAGCAGCTGTCCAGTAAGTCCAAGTCCAGTAAAGAGTAAAGACTCTAGTCAACCTCATTAGTGTTATTCGAAAGATGTAATATTTTTAAAGCTGTGGCTATAGGCACAAGCCAACAATACTTTTGACTATATCCAATTACTATAAGAAAACAAGCATTTTGTAGTATTGTAGTTGTTTTGCCATAGGTTGGAGTGACTAAATTGATTGGGCAAGATGAACAGTTGTTCATCTTGTTTCAACTTTGTTTCTTCATAAGAAGAAACATTGTTCATTTTATTAATCCTACCACTCTGAGTAAAGATAGAGCCCTGTATCAGCTTGTTTCACTAATAATTCTCTTCTTTTTTAAATGAGATCACTGGGAAAGTTTATTTACTTTTATTTATAATAGTTTTTTTTAAATACATGCAAAGATAGTTTTCAAAATTTACCCTTGCAAAACCTCATGCTCCACTTTTTTCTACCTCTCTTCCCCTCCTCCTCTAGATTGCAAGTAATCCAATATAGGTTAACCATGTATAATTCTTCTAACAAATTTCCATATCTATTATGATGCACATGAAAAATCAAATCAAAAAGAAAAAATAAGAGAAAAACAAGCAAGCAAACAATAACAAAAAAGATGAAAATACTATGTTATGATCCACATTCATTCCCCATAGTCCTCTCTCTGGATGCAGATGGCTCTCCCCATCATATCTTAATAATTCTCTTCTTGTTATATCATAAAAATATCCAGAGGGCATTCTCTGATGCAATGGGCAATTTTTTTCTTCACTAAGAAATATTAAATACATTTGAAGTTCTAAAAGCAACTTTACTTTTTTAGGTTTGGGACCAGCCATCTTGGATGATGAATTATTTGATCGTTGAAAACTCAATATGAACTCAGTTGGAAAGAGAACCAACAGATTTAGGGGAGCAAACACAAGGCTGACTAATCAGTCCTGAAAAGAGTTAAGAATCAGAAGACTCAGGTCAAAATCTTGCTTCTTTTGTTTATTGCCTGTGATTCTGGGTGAATTATATTACTTTTCTGGTTCTTGGATTCCTCATCAAATAAGAAATTTGGAACTAAAGGAGGACAATTGGGACTTTGCTTCCAGGACACCAAAATGTAGGGGGCATAAGATATATTTTCTGTAATAAACCAACTCCCAATCTCACTCAAAAAAAAAAGTTTTGGGTATTTAAAGACATCAAAACTCAAAATTATACTATGGCTTTTGGGACATTCTATATTTAACTGCTTTGTTTTCATTTGCATTTATTCTCTTTATATTTATTCTATATGCATCCACATAGGTTATTACAAAAATCTTAGTATAGTTTCAACCTATTAAGATTTTCTTCATTTATTAAAATTTAAAACTGAAGACTTGAGATATCCTGAATAAATGTGCATATACACGCATAAAAATACTCTAAAAATATATACATATATTATATATATGTAACATATATAAAACAAATATATGTATAGTCTCCCCCATCTGAATTTAAGTTCCTTGAAAGTAAAGATTTTTTGACAGGAAAAAAAAAGAAATTTGGATTAGATGATCGCTAAGGTATCTTCTAAAACTACCAATCTATGATCTTATTAATTCTGCTTTTACTGACAATCGGCAGCTAAGTTTAAAAATAATTATTCTCAGCCTACACAAGATTCCCCTTATCCAGAGAAATTTCAATTGCCCAATCATTTCCTCCTGTCAACCCAATGATGTATCTGATATGCCAGAGAGCTGACAGGTTCTAGCCTTACTCAAAGTTGTAAGACTAATAAAATGGACAAGGTTTTATGAAGAAACAAAGCTGAGACAAGACGAACAATTGATATCATGCTATTTGCCCAATTTAGTCACTCCAACCTATGAGAAAACAACAAAAGTACTGCAAGATGGTTGTTTGCTTATGGTAATTGAATATAGTCAAAAGGATTATTGGTTTATGCCTATAGCCACTGTTTTAAAAATATCAGATCTGAATAACACTAATGAGGTTGACTAGAATATTATAACTTCAGTATAGGACTTACTGGATAGTTGTTGCCATATTCAGAAGAGGAAGTTTTAGTAAAAGATGATAGGATAGCAGAATTTGAGTTAGAAAGAACTTAATCATTTAGGCTAGTCTATTCAGGAAAGGAAGAAAGGAAAGAAATAAAGCAGCATTTATTAAGAACTTATTACCTGCCTGGAACTATGCCAGATGCCAGAGCTTCTTAAGCCTTTTCCACTTGTGACTCCTTTTTGCCTGAGAAATTTTTATGTGAGCCTTGGTATATAGATATACGTATATGTATACTGATGTATACATGTAAAATAGGTATACAAATCAAATATTTATTAATAATAAATCATAATTTCATGACCCCCACATTCAGGCATTGAGACCATATGTGGTCATGAGCCACAGTTTAAGAAGCTGAGTTCTACTCAAGCTGCCTCTAGTTTATAGACTAGAAGAAACCTGCACTGTAATGTATCTGAAATATAGTCATCAAGCTTCCACTTGAGTATCACCAGTAAGAAGATACTCTTCTTCCTCAATAAAAGTACATTTACTTTTGAACAGCTCTATGCCTCTACAAGCTCTGCAGTGTACTTATATCACAATTGCCTACTAAACAAAATAGTATTACTGAAAAATGTATAAATGCAAAGAAAACGTTGAAAAGTTTGGCATTTATATATGAAGCTTAGGTCAGAGAGAAGTTAGCACAAATTTAGTGCTTGCACAAGCAGCACAAAATGTGTCCTCAAACCAACTTTATGAGGCAATCAAATGATAGACCAAATGATACTATATTTTCTAGGCAGATATCCCAGAACACTAGAGGGAATTATTAGGAGGTGGAAATAAGACTGGAGTATCCTGGATGTGAGTTTTTTTTTTTTCCCTTGGACATGGACACCAGAAGGTAAAGATTCACTGTCCAGTACCATTTTCTTTTGATCAGTTATTCTTGCTATGTGCTAACCTGTTTCCAGGATGAAGAAAGAGTTCAAGTGCTGTCTAAATGTCAGGTTCCTTGGGCAAAGCTTAGTCACTATATAGTGGCTATACCTTAAATAGATGCTCCAACTACTAAACTGTGGACTTCCATAGGGATATTGCAAAAAAGGTGGGAACTATACACATATAACCACCCATATATGTTATATATGCCAAGTATGTAGTGTGTATATAATCAATCCTCAACTTTCATAGGGATTAATGTCCTAGAAAATGGCCAGAAAGCAAAAAATGTGAATGTTGATACAGTGAACCTATGAGAAACAAGGGGTTAAGTTCCTGTGACCACCAAAAAAAAAATGTAATCTTTTACTAGAGATAGTTGAAAACACACTTTTCTGCATACAATTCACATAATAAAACATTAATCCTGGTGATTCCCAACACAGAAACCATAAAATAATCAATAAAATGCAGGGAAGAGCAAGGCAACACGAGACTGGATAAAGAGGGAAAGGATAAGATGTCAGAAGAATCCCGGGGGGAAAAAAGGAAAAGGATGACCTATACTCTCTAATCTCTCTTTCTGTTCTATAGTTGAACTGTTCCCCCAGGAAAAACATGTGAAATTCCAATAGACTTGTGATGGAGAAAGCCATCTACACCCAGAGAGAAAACTGTGGGGCTCTGTGTGGATCACAACATAATGTTTTCATCTTTTTGTTGCTGTTTGCTGCTTTTATTTTTCTTTCTCATTTTTTCCCTTTTGATCTGATTTTTCTTGTGCAGCATAATTGTGGAAATATGTGTAGAAGTGCATGTGTTTAACATATATTGGATTACTTGCCATCCAGGGGAGGAGATATTGGTGAGGGAGGGAGAAAAATTTGGAACACAAGGTTTTGCCAGGGTAAATGCTGAAAGTGATATTTGCATGTATTTTGAAAATTAAAAGTGATTATTTTAAAAAGCATGTGGTGAAACCCTGCTCCTAGTGAGGAGGTGAGAAGAACTCCTCCCCAGGTGGCTCTGCCAGCATTGAACTCAGTAGGAAACATAGGAATTGGGCATGGGCACAGAAGTGTCAAGTCCCAGATTGCTATACCAGTGCTAGAATGGGGAGGGGAGGGAATATTTCATTTGCCCACAACCTTAGTTGCTTTTCCATTTTTTCAGTTCCCTTATAATGTATTTGAAAAAAAATTTTTTAGTTCTTTCCATAGCAGATTCACAAGCAATTTAAAGAATATTTTCCTTCTTTTTTGTAGATATAAATGTGATCATACCTCTTATTTTTTCTCTATTGCACATAATCTAAAATGTCCTATTTAGTTGCCAACTAAAAGTGAAAATGAGGTTATTAATAAAAGTACAGTGATCCTTGAAGTCTTGGGAAAATCAAACATAGGAATATTGAGAATTGGTTGCATCTCTGTGTCTCTCATCTAAGAATTCAATGATTTTTCATTTCTTTTGCTATTTTAAGTATTATATATTATACTTTATTTCAAATTCTCTGTTTCTCTGTCTCTCCTCCCTCCCTTCCCTATCCATATGTTCTCACTTTCTTTCTCTTTCTTCTCCCTTTCCCTTTCCTTGTCATTCATTCATTCATTCATTCACTCACTCATTACCTGAGGGAGATCTATTTCTTTATTTGGGCTGTACTTCCAAGTGTTCACACCTTACAAAGCAGCAACGATATGATTTTCTAGTGGCTTAAATTCAGAAAATGTGATTCCCTAAGTACTTAATATGAGATCAGGGAGATATTTAAATATGGGGAGCAAAAGTCACATCAGACACCTTTTTTTCCCTTTGCTTATTTGAACATTAGAGAATTCTCCACTGAGTTCTCTGAGGAAAAGGAAAAATTGCCATGGAAAGATGATAGTGATGATAAGAAATTAGGAAGAGTCTCTAGAGTCTGAATATGCCTAAGCCAAACATAGTTAATGTGCTCAGAGTTTCGACTCAGAATTCACCAGCCTCAAAGAATGAAAGAATAAAGCAATGCATATCAATATGTAAATGCCTATCTTTCTTATTGGAATATTTACATTATTTATCAATTGGTTAATTTATAATTAAATCTATGTTCAAAGGATATATTAATATTTTAATCCTATCAATAAGGTTTATAATAGCAAGCTATTGAAGAAAGATTCATGCTTCAGGCACCATGAATGAAGGAGATCTAAATAGCTTCATGTGGTCTGAAAGCCAAAATCTCAGGACTAGACTAATCCACTCAATTAATTCCCATGAACCGCTAAGGGTTTTACACTACAATACCAAATTCCAACTCAGTTTTCAGATTTCCACATATATTTTCATACCAGGAAATTCTGATATATAGTGCTAATTTAGAACAAATGGGATTGATGTTTTTCCAGAAAGGCAATTGCCAGAACCAAATGCTGATGATATAGAAATATCACTTCCTTTTCAGAATAGGAAGGAATGTCCTGATCATTATCCTTATCCTTAGACATATGTGTTTACACTGGAATACAGAGGGTGGAGGGGGCAGAGCATCACCTAAGTACAATAAAAAGAATTCAGTAGAGGCAATAACTCAACCCACAAGTTCTTATCTCAGAAAATGGAGCCTGTTCAAAGGTCCACAGAACCCAATAATATGTCAAACTTGAAGGATACTGAATGAAAACTGCAACACAAGCAATAGGCTTAATGCTCATGTACTTTTGACACCTCTCACAATATATTTCTTGACTTCCCATTGCCTTGGGACTTAATTTCTGCTGGGGCTGTTGAGATCAGTGACCTGGAACACTTTTTAAACAAGTGTCTGTCAGGTCTCCAGAGCCCATAGAAAGTAATTTCCCCATTGGAATATGCGTCATGGATGAGTAACACAAACTTTAAACTTTCAGACAGCATTTTTCTTCTCAATGGATCCCTGGAAATGCATCTTAGGTGACTTTTTTTGCAAATACTTATGTTCCTCAACACCCAAAGTTCCAAGTTCAAACAAATAATCAGTTCTCCTTTCATATAGGGGTACTTGTGATTCATCTTAAAGCAACTCAATTTAGAAATTAACTTTCCTAGCTTGAAAAAATTGTGGTAAAATCTCTCTTCCTTTAACTATTCCCTTCCAAAAGAATAAGCCCTTAGTAGGTCAGAGTCAAGATGGTAAAGTAGAGGCAACAACCCAGTCAAACTCTTCCAACATTCCCCTTCAAACAACTTTAAAATTACAAGTTGTGGGGAAGCTAGGTGATGTAGTGGATAGAGCACCAGCCTTGAAGTAAGGAGGACCTGAGTTCAAATGTGGCCTTATACACTTAACACTTCCCAGCTGTGTGACCTTGGACAAGTCACTTGACCCCAACTGCTTTAGCAAAAATAAAATAAAAATACAAGTTGCATGAAGTTCTGGGATCTCATAGCCAACAAAATGTCAGGATGAGATTTTTTCTAGTGCAAGACAACTTGATTTTGCTGTTCATCCTTCATTTTTGAAGAGGACTAATGACATCACAGATGCACCTGAATTGGATTTAAGTAAGGCAGGACTATGCATTTTATTTTGCTTCACTTTTTTTTTACTGGTTGGATTTGATCTTTCTTGTGCAGCATAATTGTATAAATATGTATGCATATATTGAATTTAATGTATATTTCTACCATATTTAACATATTTTGGGTTACTTGACATATAGGGGAAGGAGTGAGGGAAAAGGGGAAAAATTGGAACACAAGGTTTTCAAGGGCTAATGTTAAAAAATTGTCCATGCATATGTTTTGAAAAATAAAAAACCTTAATTGAAAAAAGATGTTTAATTGAAGATTTTTACTTTATTTTCTTAAATTTGCATTGCAATTTTTTGATCAGTTCTTTTTCTATTTTATTTCTGTAACTGTTTAGAGATAAAAAAAAATTTCATCTATATGCTCTTTTGGCTGTATCTCACACATTTTGGTGTGTTGTCATTTTCTTTGATGAATTTATTGATTGTTACTATGATTTGTTCTTTGGCCACTCATACTTTAGCATTAGATTGAACTGTTTCCAATTAGCTTTTTTTAAAAGTAAAAAATTAAATTAAATTAAAATTGAGTAAGCAGAACCTAGTGACTCTATGAGACAGTAAAAAAACAATAAAACAAAGTCAAAATGGAAAATATATTAAATGTGAAGTATCTCATCAAAAAAACAACTGACCTGGAAAAAAACTGAACAAAGATAGTTTAAGAATCACTGTACTACCAGAAGCTATGATTAAAAAAGAGCCTAGACATCATCTTTCAAGAAATTACAAAAGAAAAGTGCCTTGATATATTAAATCTAGAGGGCAAAACAGAAATTGCAAAAATCCACCCATCAATTCCTGAAAAACATCCCAACATGTAAATTTTCAGGAATATTATAAACAAATTTGTGAATTTCCATATCAAGGAGAAAATATTGCAAGCAGCCAGAAAAACAAAAGCAAAAAAATATTCAAATAGTACAGCCATAGTCAGAATCATAACATTTAGTGACTTCCATATTAAAGGAGCAGAAGGATTTATAGTATGATATTCCAGAAGAAGAAGGAGCTAGTATTACAAACAAGAATAATCTATTCCATAAAACTGAGTACAATCCTTTGGGGGAAATAGATATTTAATAATCAAAAAGACCTTTAAGTATTCCTAATATCAAGGTTGAAAAAGAAATTTGACATTTAAACAAAGATTTAATAGAATCAAAGGAGGTAAACATAAAAGAGAAATCTTAACTGATTTAATAAGGTTCAACTGTTTACAATCTTAGATGAGAAGATGATACAAATAACTCCTAAAAATTTATCATTACTAAGGCATTTAGACTTAAATAGACATAGGACACTGGTATGAGTTATGTTGAAATGATCTTTAAAAATTCAAAGAATAAGAAAGAAGGATGCAAAAGGAAAGAGGGAAGAGAGGGAAGAGTTAGAAAAATTATCTTACATATTTATGGAATGGCTAATACTAATTGAATGCAAGAAAAATGATTTTTTATATTTTTATAGTATGTGTATATATATATATATTTAGAGATTTTATATATGCAATATATCAATATATCTCTCTATGTATCTATCATAGAATGTGAATTCATATATAAAACAGAAGATAGTAGAATGAATTAGAAACCAGAATCCAGCAATATGTTCTCTATAAGATACTTGCTTGAACTAGAAAAACACAGAGAGAATCAAATTAAGAGCCTAGAGTAGAATCTATTATGCTACAACTAAAATAAAAAAGACAGTGGTAGTAATCATGGTCTCAGAAAAAAATAAAGGAAAAAAAAAAACCCCAACAACAAACCATAAGTCCCTGCATAAAAAGGTAATCAGAAAAACTATATTTTGCTAAAAAGGTGCCATAGACAATGAAGTGACCAAAAAAATTTACATTAAGTTTCTCTGATAAAGGCTTTCTTTTTCAAATATACAGGGAACCAAGTCAGTTTCATTAAAAAAAAAAAAAAAAAAAAAAAAAGAGCCATTCCCCAATTCATAAATGATTAAAGAATGTGAGCAGACTGTTTTCAAAAGAAAAAAATTAAGCTAACTACAATCATATGAAAAAATAATTTAAATCACTAATGATTAATGAAATGCATATTTAAAAAAAAAAACAACTCTGAGGTACCACTTTACTCCTATCAGATTGGATAATGTGACAGAAAAGAAAAAGTGATAAATCTGGAGGGATGTAGAAAAACTGGGCCACCAATGCAATGTTGGGAGAATTGTGAAATAGTCCAACTATTTTGGAGAACAATTTGGAATTATGCTCAAAGGGCTATACAATTGTGCATAGGGTTAGATTCAGCAACTCCACTCCTCGGTCTATAACCCAAAGGGATCAAATAAAAAGGAAATAGCATATATATATATATATATATATATAATATATATATGCAGTTTTTGTGGTAACAAAGAAATGGAAATTGAAGGAATAACCTTCAATTGGGGAGCAGTTAAATAAGTTGTGGTATATAATTACAATTGAAAACTATTATGCTATAAAAAAGAATGAGCAGGATAATTTCAGAAAAACCTGGGAAGACCTATCTGGCCTGATGCAAAATGAGGTAAGTGCCATCCTGAAATCATTGTATATAGTAACAGCAATATTTTAATAATGATCAATTCTGAAAGCATTAGCTATTTAAATTAATAAAATGACCCCAACACAATTTTGAAGGACTCATGATGAAAAATCCTATCTACTTCCAGAAAGAAATGATAATTATGAGTACAAATTGAAATATAATTTCTTCACTTTCTTTATTTTCCTTGCTTCTATTTTTAAAACATGGATAATATGGAATGCATGATTCACATGTTTAATTGATATCACTTTGCTTGCCTATGTGGGGAAGGGATTAAAGGAAGAGAATTTGAAACTCAAAATTTTAAGAAAAAAGAATGCTAGAAATAAATAAAAACCAAATTTTTAAAAAACAGAACAGAAGATTATACACTCTTAAAAGACAGGGACTATTTATTTTGCATTTGTACCAAGTCATCCACACTGTCTTGTACAAAGATATTTAATAAGTGCTAGCTGAACTGAATTAACTCATAGAATGTTGGAAAAGGAAGGGATCCTATACATTATAAAGTCAAGGGGTTTTCATCTGAATTCCCATGGATCTACAAGAAATTCATAAATAGATTTTGGGATGGAAAGGTTGTGAACTTGGATGGAAAAAATACGTCTTTATTTCTTTTTTTAATCTTTCAGCATTTCCTTTAATTATGAATGTAGATAACAAACATTTTTTTTTCCTGAGAAGGGATCCATAAGCCTCAGTAGACTACTACTCATTAGACTATCTGTGACACAAACAAGATGAAGATGCCATAACTGATCTAACTCCCTTACTTTATCTCATTGAACCTCTTTCTTTCATCTATTAAGTGACAAAACTGGAATCAGAACCCAGAGAACACATAGTCTGGCAATTTTCAACTTGATAAATATAATCCAAATAGAAACATAAGTCCCTTTCTATCTTTCAAAACAGAATTGAAAACTCACCCAAAGTGTAATCATCAATCAATAAGCATTATTAACCATTTATTAACTTCAAGGCACTATGTTCATGCTGGGGAATTAAAGAAAGGTGAAAACATTCCTTGTCCTCAGTTAGTTTAAATTCTAATGATAAATTAGTGAAAGGTGAGAACTACAAATATGTTATCCAAGTTGGAACCTCCTTATCATTGAGAGTATTTTGTCTGCCCCAGCTGTACAAGTCTATCCCCTAGCAAAAAACAAAACAAAACAAAACAAAAAAAAAAAAATAGGCAGAAGACAGGGTCAATAATAGGGATATGGAAAGAAAATAAGCCAGTTGTTTTATGTCTACCAAGTTCTTTGATATCAAATAATTCTGTTCTATTCTTCAATACAGCTAGTGAATCTATTGTATTGCTGAAGTGATCGGGGCAAAATGCTGTGAAATGATCTATGGAAATTGTGTTTTTAATGTTGCTTGGTCCCAAAAGAATAGGGCTGTGCCTCTGTTAGGATTCTGAGCTTCTTGAGGCTTTAATTTCAACCATATATCCTTCTTTAGAGTGTTCAAATTGATAAATGTCTCTCTGGATAGAACCATAATGCAATATTATCAGCACATGCAGATGGTATTTGGGATTGCAGTATCGGGCTTCTCATACACACTGCTCCCACTGGCAGTACAAGTAATTGGTCCAGGGGAAAAATGGAATTGCTGGACTTCAGGGGGTAAAATAAACTAACAGTGCAAGGGCTCAGCAGGTTCAGGCTCATGTTATTTATTCATTCTCTGCAAAGGGAATGAAATAATTCTCATAATTTAACACTGAAAGCCAAAGTAATTACCACTGTAATGTTACACATTAAAAGGTGGTGAGAGCTAGACTGCAACTTATTAACTTTACTTATTTATTTTCCATTCATAAAATGTATCCATTGCCCAACTGTACCATAATTCCTCTCTAATGGAGCACTTTCTCTCCCTTATTCTAAGATGGCTAGATGTGTCCTCCACTGGGTCCTGAAGGGCAACAAGTGAGGAAAGAATAGTTTCTCAAATACAAATACTCTTTGAGAAAAGCACTTTGAGACTCAATTTTCAGGGTCAAGGGAAGGAACTGGATCAAAATGGATCTGTGGTGTGTGTTTGTTTGTTTTTGGGGGGGGTTAGCAAAGAAGTCAGAGACAGGGATGAGAGGGACAACCCAGAAAGCTAGGGTCTGGGCTGGTTGGAGTTGAGTGTGATTGATCATCTTGTATAAGCTGTGTCTGCATGATCTTTAAATATTTGCCAATTCCAATGGGAGAAAATAAGTTTGACCATTTATTTACTGTAATGTGAATCAAGAGAGGCAAAGTGATGTAGAGATATTCCAGAACTTTGTGATAGGAAATGCCTGATTCATAATCTAAACAATATTTATTAAATGAGAGATTTTAGGAAAGTTACCTAAACTCTCTGAGCCTTCTAAAACTTTCCAAATCTATCTCTAAATTATATAGTAGATTATAGTTTGCCACTGGATGGCATTCCCACACTAATAAAATCAAAGGTAATTAATGTATCTATATATGCAGAACAAATGACATCATGAGTAACCTAACTTTTCCATTTCTCCACACTGGTATGACTGGTATTTAATAAAATTGGTTTTACAAAAGAGACAGATGGAATACTGGAAAAAGCATTAGAATACAGAGTCTTCCACTAAGATGACTAGATAGTTTTTAGTTTCCAGATTCCTCTACCAATAAAAGAAGGATGGATTGGATAATCTCTATAGTCCCTTACAGCTCTAGGTACTACGATGGGATAATATAAATATGTTCCCAAATGTGAAATTACAGTTGATTGTGCCAGTCAAGAGAGAGTATAATCCAAAATCCTTGCTTAGGTCAACCTCAAGTCCCTTGAGACAGAAGTCAATTACTTTTGCCAAAAAAAAAAGTCTTTCTCCTTTGGGAATTCTTATGCTTTGTACACAATGATTGACAGAACTTAGGGCTCTGGATTTGGGGATTTTAAATTGTTCAAGATAACATTTACAGTGGAAATGAGAGAGAAAAAAAATTTGATGGCTTTAATTCCATTCAGCCTCTAGCCTGTGCTCCCTTCCTCTACTCCTGTCTCTCTCTCCTTGACCAAATCTACAAGATAAGATAAAAGTGAAGGGAAATTAGAGTTGGAAGTCTGGGAAGATTTGACTGCTATTGGTAGAGAATGGCCAAGATTAAGGGAGTATAGTGCATGGGATATGACACTATTCCAATTATGTACTCTTTTTTGGGAAAGATTTTCTCCACCCTGCTCTTGAACTCATTGTTTCTGAATCCTCTGTGCCACAAAGACCTATTAAATGTTGATTTCTGGAACCACTGATTTTCCTTGGATGGAAGTGAGAAGGCAGAGTAGAATAAAGAAAAAGAAAAGTTTTCCTTAACCCAAGTGAAAAATGGGGATTCTGGATGAGTGACTAGAAAAACTAACTATTGAGTTAAAGAAAAAGAATCTGGGACCTACTAAGGACCTCAGGTTCCTCAGCCTTTACCTGAAGGTCTCCAGTAAAGGGGAACCTACTAGATGCTGAAGCAGACAGCTTTACTTCTAGATAGCTCTATTTTTATGAAAATTTATTTTAGGTTGAACCTAGATTTCTTCTGTGCATCAGTTTTCCTCTGGGACCGAAAAGAACAAACAGAATTGTTCTTGTATGTGAAAGCTCTATTGTACCCTTCAAAATTTTATTCTCAGAATAGACATCCTGTTTCTTCAGCTGACATTTAAATAGCATTTTCTCTAGGCCTCTCAACATTTTTGTTGCCCTCTTTTGAATGTTCTCCAGTTCATCAATTTCCTTCTTAAAAATGCAATGTCTAGAACAGAATCCAATTCCAGAGCTGATCTGTCAAAAGCTGAATACAAACAACACCCTCTTTTTTCTGATCCTGAACTCTATGCCTCTTTCCATACATCATAAAATCACAAGAGGCAACATGGTGGAGTGGATAGAGAGCCAGCCAGGAAAATCTGGGTTCAAGTCCCACATTTAGTACACACTGGCTACATAATTCTTGGCATATCACTTGACTTCTCAATACTCTGCTATTCACTAATATGACAACTTGTAGAAAAGGAGTTAAGCTGTATTGGAAGAGGGAGTTTTTTTTTTTTTTTAACCTTAGAAATTAATTCTTAGGTTTAGTCATTTGCCCTGAGATTCCATGACCATTTTTACCAGTATGGATTCATACTGAAATTGAAATTCATTAAACATTCCAATATTTTTGAGACAAACTATTCCCTAGTTAGACCTCCCTGACTTTGTATTTATAAACATACTTTAAGCCCATATATCAGATTTGACATTTATCCACATTAAATTCCACCTGTGGAATTGACCCAACTTTCTGGCTCATCAAAATCTTTTTTGCATCCTGATTCTATCATTCCAACATATTATTTGTAATTATGCTCTGTTGTAACCAAAAGGCTGATGTGTGTCATCCATGTTATCATCTAAGTTACTAACAGAAATGTTAAGGAAAATAGGATTAAACTCAAATTTCACTTGAGTGAGTCTCTTCTAAATGGATATAAAACACTTAATGACTTTTTGGGTCCAGTAATTATTTATCAGATAGAGTTTGTCTAACTATATGTTCATATAGCTAGCATTTCCACATGAAAGAGAAATCTTATCAAATGTTTTCAAGAAACCTGGGATTAAAGGGGCAATGTTTTGTATATCTGTTCTGACTATGTGTTCCATAGCTAATTAATATTGTTTATTTACTACTTTTATTTTTCCTTGGTGTGTGTGTGGGGGTGTGTGTGTAAGAGGGATTGCAACCCTTAAACTCCAGTTACATAGATAAAATTAGCAACTCTCTAAATAGTAACTTTTTCTAGATTGGCTGGAAGAGGAACAATTTCTAGGTTGAAGTGATGAGAATGATTCCATGTCTTTTTAAAATTGACTACTTACAATTAATTGATTTTCTACTGTAACTGTCTAAGTCATAGTTCTTTGTCTCTGAATTTATAATTCAGAAACTCAACTGGCCTGTAATGAGTTAAGCTTAGAGATCCAGTTCTCTTGTTAATTACTATTCTATTCTTGCCTCAAGGAAATCTATTGTCCTTGGGGTGTCAGGTCCCCACCAGGGAGTCTGGCCTAGTATCTTTACACCACCAAGTTATCCTTCAAGGATGTCTGGTTTGCTATCCAAAGAAATATGGTCTACTACCTGTCACCTTGTAGGTGGACTCAAACAATAAACATTTTTTTAATCATAAGAGGGAAGGAGAGGATTGTTGCCAGTCCCTTATTCCCAATTTCCAACCATTCATATTTTCCCCCATGCCTTGATTCTGTAACCAATCAATATGATTGGATTGGTTACAAGAGCTCAATATCATTAATTCAGCAATCACAATTTTTCCCATAACTTCAAAATCCTGTTCTCTGTTCTATACTCCCCAAAAACTATTTAGGGGAGCTGTCCCCTTCATTTAGGCCTTAGCTTTGCTTAAGAAACTGAAATTTTATTTACTGATAAACTTTATTATAAACTGAAAATAAATTGCTTGGAACTTTTTGCCTCTGTTTACCTTATTTTGACTATGACAAAGTATTGATCTTCTAGAAAAGAGGAAAAATAAAACTTCCCAAACCAAACCTAGGAAACTGTAAGGCCATTTGGAGGGCAGGAACAGGTAAAAGTCACAAATCCTTGAGACTTCAGTTGAGGGGTACCTGGTAAGCCACAATGCTTGAGTGCTGGAGCTTTGGAAACAAAGTTTTCTCTTCTATATATTAACAGACAACGTTTCAATAAAATGTTCTAGAATTTTCCAAGAATTAAAGTCAAGCTTTCTTGGCATATAATTTACAGACTCCTTTGCCTTCTCTTTTAAAATTCAGGGATATATGACTATCCTGAATTCTTCAATTGTGGGTGCCATATTTTAGGAAAAAAAATATTTTATTCTAAAGTTAGCAAGCAACAAATAGTCATTCCCTTTGCATTGTAGAAGAGAAAGAAATATATAGCATTTATCTATTGGTTTGCTTTTCTTTAAAATTACATACTAAATTCAAATGCAACCTGTATCTTTTAAACTTTATTGCTTGTCTGCATTATTTTTATTTCTGGTCTTTATTTTGTTCTCTTAATGTATTTTTAAAAAGAATCCTCAATGATCTTTCTCTTTTCTTCCTTCCTTTCTCCCTCTTTTTTTTTTTACTTCTTCCCTCCCTTCTTTCCTTACTTCTTATATTCCTTTGTTTCTTTTTTCTTTTATTCCTTCCTCTTCTCTTTCCTTTTCCTTTTTTTTTTTTTTTTTTTTTTTTTTTTTGCTAAAGGAAACCAGATGGTAAAGTGGTAAAGTACATAAAGTATTGGATCTGGTATCAGGAAGACCAAAATTCAAATCTAGTTTCAGACCCTTCTTTCTGTGTAACCCTGGGAAAATTGCTTAATCTCTGCCTGAGCATACTCATGTATAAAATATGGGACTAGTAATGGCATCTCCCTTCCAGGGTTGTTGTAAGGTTAACATGAGATAACATTTATAAAATGCTTTGTAAACATCAAAACACTATACAAAAACCAGCTATTTTTTTTATCACTACCTATCTCCATTCCTCCTCTTCTTCCCATCTTCTTCATTCAAAAAAGAAAAGATATCAAAGCATATATGATAAATATGAATAGTTAAGCAAAACAAATTCCAATATGTATTTTTCCAAAAATCTATCTTATCTGTAGCATGCTACATTATCATTTCCTTGAATTGTGTTGGTCATTCAAGTAATCTTAAGTTTCAGTCTTTCAAAATTGTTTTTCTTTATAAATATGCTACTGTTATATATTATATAAATTGTTTTCCTGGTTTTCTTCACTTCATTTGGTAGCAGAAGTTATGTAATATATTTAAGATTTCTCTGAAACCATACCTTTTCTCATTTCTTATTGTGCAATAATATTCTATTACAGTTATATATGATAATTTTTTAACCACTTCTGCTTCTTTGCCACTAAAAAGAAAGTTGCAACAAAATATTTTTGTACACATAGGTCCTTTTCCTCCTCTGATTTCTTTGGCTATTTGTAATGTGAATTCTGGATATTGGTGATTGGGCGAGCAGTGACTTCAGGGGCATACCTCCAAAATGATGTGTTAAATAACTGAACCAATTCAAAGCTCTGCCAGGAGTGGGGATGATGAACATTTGGAGAAGTTATTGGCAAAATGGAGTATATTTAGAGAATGCTCAACAGTATTGTGAAGGAATTTAAAAACAATACCATATAATAAATCATTTAAGGAAAGGTTTTTTTTTTTTTTAAAAGAGTAACAAGTAACATATTATCTAATTTGAAATATTTAAGATCAGTCAGGTGGAAGAGGAAGTAGACTTATGTTGCTCTATAGCAGTGGCTTTCCAACAATAGTATAAGGGAGTAGTTCACAAAGCCAAAATAATTTTCATAATAAAATTAAGATGTTATTGTTTATGAAAATAGCCCTGCATTGTCCAACTTCATAAATATAAAGACCAAAATTTCTTCATATCCTACAAAATAATGTATCACAACAAACTGAATGCAGAAGTACATATGAGAATCTGATTTTGCTTAAGCCAAACATTACAGAGATTTGCAGAAATATGTAAAACAATGCCACTTTTTTCATAGGTTTTTTTTTTCATTTTGGAAACTTATTGCTATGTTCCATAAAATATATTATTTATGTCAACAATATGTTAGATGTATTAATGTGATTTTTAAATGAGTATGTCAAACATTTTCAGTATTAAATTCTAATATGGGAAATATTTATAGTTATAAACTATGCCAACAAAAGCTCTTTGGGATCCTCTTAGTGTAACAAGGTACTGAAATCAAAACATTTTAAAAGTATTGCTCTACAGAACAGAATCAGAATGCAAATTTTGGCTCAATTTAGAAAATAATTTTTTGGGGTTAACAATTAGAACTATCCAACTACAGAACCAGTTACCTGAAGCTAGACATTTCCTGTAACTGGATATATTAAGAAATAAACACAAGAAATATTGGGGGCAATTAGCTTTTAGAAAGGTCCAAGATGATAATTATATTATCAAGACATTGAATAAAATGACCTCTCAGGGCCCTTCTATTTTAAATATCATATAATTCTAATAGGGTAAATCAAATAGGATGATAAATCAAATTCATTTAATAATATTCATCAGAAATGGTTTATTGGGATTCTTGGTTGTTGTTTTTTTCCTCACCACAAACTTAAAACAATTCCATGGATAATGAATAGAGGTCCTGGAAGCCCTGAAAAGAAAAAAGAGTGGAGATACAATCTCTAGAAGCTAAAATATCCTGTCCTATTTTGCTTCATTTCTTTAGTGTTTATATGTTTGCAGCTTATTCTTCAGTTCAGGATATTTTTAATCAGGAGAGTGTAACATCCCTATAGTTATTGAAAAACATTTGCTTGCTCTCATTTTTCTGTTCTTTAAAAAAAAATTGCTTGACACACTGGCATATTCAAGGAAGAAAGTGATTCTCTTCTTGTTCTTAGCCCATTCTATACACAATACACAATACTTTGTTCTAGGTGTTTCATAATGCATTGGCACAAAACATTCTATTTTATTTAGGAGCTATCATACCAGAAAAAAAGACAAAATGGCAGACTTGGACTCATGTAATTGTAGAGTGCTTGAGCCAGAAGAAAGGAAGATTATCTCATTCATAGGATCATAAACTCCAAGCTGGAATTGCCAGGAAAATCATCTAACCCAACCACTCACTTTACAGATCAGTAAAATGAGTCTCAGAAAAGCACCTGGTTTTCTCATGATTGTCACAGGGGTCCTCAAACTCTGGCACAGGCCAGATGCAGCAGCTGAGAACGTTTATCCCCCTCACCCTGGGCTATGAAGTTTCTTTATTTAAAGGCTCACAAAACAAAGTTTTTGTTTTTACTATAGTCTGGCCCTCCAACAGTCTGAGGGACAGTGAACTGGCCCCCTATTTAAAAAGTTTGAGGACCCCTGGCTCTAGAAGTTAAGTATAAGAGTTTACTGTTGCTGAATATAAGGCCTTTGAAACAAAAAGCAGCTTTGGAGTCAGATAATCTCCACTTATTTACCAGCTCTTACATTTAGTTGTGTGGATATAGGGGAAAGCAGCAATCTTTCTGGGCCTTCATTTTTGTATCTGTAAAATAAGGTTCTATCAGGCTGACAATAAGGTTCTCAGAAGGAAGGTGCTTTGTTTACTATGAAATGCAATATAAATATAGGATGTTAGACCTATTATTACTACTTGCTAAATTCCAAACATTTTATCCTGAATTGTATTGTTGGACATTTACCAGAAGCACTGATTCCCATCAAAGAAACTTGAGAATAAAGGGCTACACTATCATTTTAGGATGTTACAACATCTGGTGTGATTCTCACTCAACAAAATTTATAGCCTTTTATCAAAGCAGTCTATTCCTCTAGGCAACTTGCCACTGGAACAAATATGCCACATGGAATTATGTGGATGCTTAAACATTATCTAATCTTAACATCATTAAAGTCTTAAGGCTGAAATGAATTAGAGAAATCAAGTCTTTTGACTTCATTTCACAGATATGGAAACTGAGGCTCACAGAAGTAAAATAATTTGACCAATAACAAAGAAGTACTATTAGAGCTGATTTAAACTCAGACTGTGTGACACTAAATGCAATATTCTACCTATTAAGTTACATTACTTTCCTTACATGACAGTGGCATTGGGTGTATGTGTGGGGGTTAGGTTGTTGATTGGGGAGAGCTATTTGTAAACTAGTTCTTAGGTCCAAGTATAGGCACTAAGTACAGAGATCATGTTCTTTGTTCATCTCTTTACAAAAATACTGGGATTTACTTTCATTTAACTTAGGGCTTTGGCCTGGGGTTCAGATCACCAGATAAAGAGTATTTTTTTTTTTGCATATTTATCAAGAAAGTAAAAAGAACCAGAAGTCCTAAAATAATTTTATGGTTATTCCAATTTGCAAGCTGAAAATTCTCCTCTTTCTCTTTAGCAGAGACAGTTAGTCATGCAACCATTATGATGTAAGTAAGGAAATGTGATAAAAAAATATTTACTTGATCTCATATTTTTTCTGCTCCTTTTACTCATATATTAACAAAGTGCAAGTAGCAGCTGGGTTTGCGGTTTGGATAAGGAAAGACAAGTACAAGCTGACATTGTGCCAGGGGACAGTGTGGTTCACCACCTGGTAGGTGCTTTTTATTTCATTTCATCAGAAGGATTTTCATTGGTCCTCAGAACAGATGCTACAGATATAATTCAAGAAATCAGCTGAGTATATTATGTTGTCAGGAACAGTGTGTCTGGTATGGACAACAAGGGCACCGTTCATAGTCTCTGTGATACCAGTCCCTTTGTGATGGGGAAAAAATGACTCTGAAAACTGACCAAAGTAAGTCATAATATAAGTGAAACACATTTGGACCAACTTCAAGGACCTAGGGAAAAAGGAATAGAAACAAATGAATTTGTAATTTCTACCTATGTGAATGTCTAAATGGAGCTATATGGGAAGAAAGAGGGAGCATTCAAGAAGAGAAGGAAATATTTCAGATTGTAGTGAGGAAAAAAGAAGGAACACAGGTGAAATAGCTAGGGATAAACAAGAATTAAAGTTGGCAAACAGGAAAGAGAAGCTATCCTTTCTAGAGAGGAGAAAAGAACCCTTTGTAGGGAATACTTGCTTCAAAAAAATACCCTCTTTTTTTTCTTCAAAGTTAGGAAACTTCACACAGGGGCAAAGGAAAGTAAACCAAAAAAATTAGTATCTGAGGCCTGCTATTGATGGAATAAATGAAAGTTTGCATAAAAAAGAGTGAAGATGATGAGGGAAAAAGAATGTCAAAAAAAAAAAAAGCATCTACAAACTATCGGTTTGACACTTCAGAGATCTTAAGGAGGAGAAAAAAGAAAATTGTTGTGTAGGGCTTGAGATAAAAACACCAGACTGAGATTACTTAAAAGGAAAACCTTCAGAGAATGGAATCATACTAAAGTATAAAGCAGACATAGATTTAGATTCAGAAAGCCCGAGTTTAAGGTCCTTTTCTGATACCTACTGTGGGATATTGAACAAGTCTTTCAGGATTCTGGGCTACTTTCTAAGGCTATAAGTTATGGAAAAAGTACCAATCTGCTTCAATTGAGGTGATTTTCTCAGCTCATATCAATGATCATTGATTTCAGTCCCTGTGATACAAGAAAAGATAAGAAATACAGACTAAGGCTGAATATCAAGCAAAGCACAAGGGGGCTAATGATGCATTAGCACACATCATAGCTCAAGAAGTAGATCATTGCTGAAAAAGGAAGAAAATGTTCTTGGGTCTGAAGGCCTCATTGCCCATCTCTACAAGGCACCCAAAGATTATATGAGTGAACCTTCAGCTGCTGCTGTCTGTATCATATGGGAAGAAATATGAAATGATCATCACATTGAAAATAGAAGAATTAACAATTACATTATAAAGGGAGATGCCAATGATGATAGAAACTGAAAATTATTAGTGCTATTAGGCATCAACCATAAGAAAACATGGTATTGTAGAAGAAATTGCTTGTTTTATAGTAGTCATAGGCAATATCACCTCTCATTTCATAGAGGGCCAAACTGAGGTCCAGGAAAGTTACTACTCCACTCTAATACCTGAATTTTTCTATTTACATGTTGTAGGTCACCAGTATCATATCATGGTTCTTGATGATAGAGAATGTTTCTCTGTCCCCATGCAAGATCCTGCACAGCAGCTTGAATATAGAATGGGTGCTTAATGAATGTTTGATGAATTGATTTGATTTCAGTTCTTGTCAGAATCATATCCAAAATTACAGGATTATAGAATACTAGTCATAATGGTCCTCACATATGATCTAGTTCAACCTTTACTTATATAAAAGTCCCTCCTAAAACATTCCCACTTAGATCTTCTCCAGTGGAGAGAAAAATTATTGACTTAGCTATTTTCCACTCCCTAATGGCACACCATTCTGCCAATGGATGACAATAATTCAGAGCTCTACAGTAATCAAAAGTTTACAAAGTGCCAATTCCGCTTGGGGATGACTAAATGATAGTAATGATTTTCTTATAACAAGCTTAAACTTACCACTCAGAAGTTTTCACCCAATGTTCTCATTTCTGCCCTCTTCAGCCAAGTAGAATGATTTTATTTCTTCTTCCACATGACAGCTTTTAAAATATTTCAAAACTGCTATTTCATTCTTGTTAAATCACATTTTCTCCAATCTGAACATTCCCCAATTTTTAATCAATTCTTATATGGCAGAATGAGAACAGTTAGGTGGTACAGTAGATAGAGTACTGGGCCTGGAGACAGGAATAACTGTATTCAAATCTAGCCTGTGACTGTGTGACCCTGGGCAAGTCAATTAATCCTATTTGCTTTCATTTCCTTCTCTGTAAAAAGATGTAGAGATGGAAATAGCAAACACTCTGGTATCTTTGCCAAGAAAAACCCAAATGTGGCCAAGAAGAGTCAGACACAATTCAACAACAAAAAATGGCAGAATTTCCACTTCTGTTCCTATCCCTATTGCTTTTTAGATACATTACAGTTAGCATTGTTCCTCATAAAAAAGTGTTATCTTGTGATTCAAATCAGTTCCAGTTGTTCAGTACAGAAGAGAATCAGCTATACCCAGAGAGAGAACTATGGGAAATGAGTGTGGACCACAACATAGCATTTCCACTCTTTCTGTTATTGTTTGCTTGCATTTTTGTTTCCCTTCTCAGGGGTTTTTTTTTTCTTTCTGGATCCAATTTTTCTTGTGTAGCAAGATAACTATATAAATATGTATGTATATATATACATATATATATATTGGATTTAACATATATTTTGACATATTTAACAGGTATTGGACTACCTACAATCTAGGGGAGGGGGTGGAGAGAAGGGGAAAAGTTGGAACAGAAGGTTCTTCAAGGGTCAGTGTTGAAAAATTACCCATGCAAATGTTTTGTAAATAAAAAGTTACAATAAAAAGATGATAAAATGGGAATAAAAGTTAAAAAAAAACTAAAAGCTGATAAATTATAACTACCAAGCCAACACCATGAAGAATTATGAGGACTCTTCTTTCACTTCTTTTCAGAGGTGGGGAATGGTGACTGTGAAATGCTGAATAGAAAATTATACTTTTAAAAATATGTTACTTAATTTTGTGGAACTTTTTCCCCCTCACCTAATTTATTATTTTGTTTAAATACAGCTGGCTTTCAGGGACTAGGGAGAAGGATACAACATAAAAAGTAGATGATGTAAAAACAAAAGATATTGATAGAATTTTATATCTTAGAAAGGTTAATAGAAATACCTAAATCATTAGATGATTAGAATATATAAATTAAATAAAAATATATGTGTCCAAGCAAAAAAAAAAAAGTGTTATCTTAGGTGGAACATCTATTGTCCAGTCACCTCAGTTCATAACTTCTTGCCTAGATGATTTCAATTGCTTTCTAATTGGTCTCACTGCCTGAAGATTTTCCCCATTCCAATCCAATGATTTGGTAAATATCAATGAAGTGATAAAGGGGAGATCTACCTATGACACTTCATTACCTAATATACTCCAGGAGCTCTCTAGTCTCTTCAGATCAAATGCAAGGTCATGTTTTTGTCACATGAAGCTCTTAAATCTGGTTACTTCCCACTTTTCCTTTATATGAACTTTATACTTTTTATTTTGCTCTGCATATACTACAACCAACTATATTGGCCACTTGCTTTTCACTGGACATTACATTCAGTCTCTGGTCTTGATGCTTGTCCAATAACTATCTTTCATTCGGGAAATTCTCTCCCTTCTCTTCTCTATTAGTTTTCATATCTTCCTTTAAAACTCAGTAAACTCCCACACTTTGAAAGAAATCCTTCCCAATCCCTGAGCTGATGTTCAATCTCTGAAATAATCTTCTATCACTGGAGCAGGAAGACCTGAATTCAAATCTAGCCTCAGACACTTAATTAATTGTATGATGCTGGGCAACTCACTTAACCTTTTTATTCTAATTTACTGGAGAAGGAAATGGTAAATCCCTCCAGTATCTTGGCCAAGTACATCCTCTGGACAATATGGTCTGCAGGTTCAAACATGATTGGATGACTGAAGAATAGCAACATTTATCTTATTTATACTGAATGATTCACAAATTTCCCCCATCTCAATATTAGCTCTTGAAGGTAGAGACTGTTTTTGACTTTCTTTGTATCCTTATTGGTTAGCTCAGTGTCTTTAACTTAGAAAGACCTTAATCGGTATTTAGTGACTGTTTTGACCAAAATATAATAGACCTATCTCCTCCATCATTTTAGACACTATACCTCTCTTTAAGCAGTCAAAAACGAGACTAAAGGAATCTGACTAATGGAGGAAAGAGAGTGAATCAAATGTATTGTAGAATTGTTTCAGGGCTTACTAGTTTTGTGTTGTGACACAGGGCAAAGTATTCCAACAAATTATATTTTCCCTGCATTGAAAAACTGATAAGAAAGACATTTTCACAGAAAAGAAATCGTTTTCAAGAAGAAAAGTAAAATTATAAAAATGCTCTGAAAAAGATGTCCAAAATAAGAAAAATGGTTGAGGAGCTAAAAATGAAATAAGGAAGACCCATAGCAACAGCTAATATATTAAACAAAGAAATATAAAAGCAAAAAACTATACTTATAACATAGAAACTGCTAGAAAATGGAACAATAAAGATATCTTAAAGAAATCTGAGGGAAATAGAAGAACTAGGGCAAAAAAGGTTCTTCATGTGAATTTTCACATAACTATTCTGGTTCAAGTCAATGTAAAGTACTAAGACATAAAACACAGCAGATATCTTGATAAGGGGCAGACAGAGACAAAGAACACTTAATGCCTAGATGAAAAAAGCCAAAGATTTTTGAAGCTACTTAGCCAGAATTGTGAAGGGAGAAAGAATAAGCAAGTTACAGTTACAAAGAGAATTTATGTGATCTTATTAAAAAGAAAGGGGAAAATGCATGAACAGAGGGATAGAGATTATGATGCATTAGCAATGCAGAAGCCTATAAATATGAAGTATATCAAGTGAACAAGTGATTAGAAGCAGAAAACACATTATTGCAAAGAAAGAAAAAGAAGACAAAGTTAAATAATTGTCCAAAAAATTGTTGGTTTTTATCTTTTGAAAGAAGAATTAGAAAACTATGAATAAAGAATCAGAATATCTGAGCTCAATGGGACATCAGAGATTATCTGTCTGGTACAACTCCCTTAATTTAAGATGAGAAGTTGAGACTAAAGAAAATAAATGACTTTGCATTCATAGAGATAGTGGAAGAACCCTGGCCTAGCACTTAGTTTTCTTCTTCCCTAATCTAATTCTCTGCTCTGCCATACTATGATCATATTTTTAATACTTCAGTGGATCTGTGATCTCATTGATACAGGCACTCTCTTCAAACACAACACAGCCAGCTCTCATCCTGTGTGACTTTGGTATCCTCCAATAAATTTAACACAGAAAATTGGCCCATTATTATGTCAATTCTTTGAGGGAAGAGACTATTTTGGTGTGATTGTTTCTTCAGTACTTAGCACAGTGCCTAATATAGAATAAAAACTTAATATTTATTAATTCATTAGTTGGACTCTCAATCTCTTAACATTTCATGAATACTAATGGAGCATGGGGCATCTTCTGGTTTTTATTGGCCAAGTAGTTGTCATTTTCTCCCCAATTATACCATGCTTTCCTTATGCTCCTACATCCTACAAATCTCCTTTGCCCTTAGATAAACCTCAACTTGAGGCTGAAATACAATCATGGTAGGTATTTCATGAACCAAATCTGGTTCATGCAGCAAATCTGGAAGAAAACTGGTGTTAAAAAAATGGGTTTTTATTTGGGGCTCATGCTTTGGACCTGGAATGTGCACAGATAGAAAGATGTAGTCAATGTAGAACTGACTCCAAGCCAAGAAGATAAGAATTCCAGTTCTACCTATATATAGAGAAGCAATGATTCTGGGGAAATCATTTAACCACTTAATGTTCTAGATCTCTAGATATCAACTTTCTTATCTACCAGTTTCCTATGTCAATGAAATCATAGACCAAGTCCTACCCTTGATAAGATATGATATATGATATGATAAGATATGGCATATCTTAAAATAATATTATATATTGAGGGCAGTGAGGTGGCACAGTAGAGTACCAGCCCTAAAGTCAGGAGGACCTGAGTTCAAATCAGGCCTCAGACACTTAACATTTCTTAGTGGTATGAAGTGGGTGAGTCACTTAACCCAATTGCCTCAGCAAAAAAAGTAATAATAATATTGGTATATTTTAATAAAAACTCATAAGAATTAAATATGAGTATAGGTATATAAGGCTTTGAAAAAGTAAAAAAAAATCATACAAAGAGAGGATAATATTGATTAGTCAAAAATGATGCTTTCAATTATTTTTCTACCACATAGAGTGGGAGGAGGTGAAAAGAAAACTGGTAATTGGGGTAGAATAATTTGCTAGTTTGCCATAATACCCTTATAACTTATTAAAAAGATATTATGCTGCCTTTTAAATTTCCTTAGAACTTTCCAGTCATAATTAATTTTCTAGCTTTAAATGAGTAATCTGTTTGTAGTATTTTCCCAAATGAAATAAGGAAGAACTATAGCAAAAGCTAAAGTGAACTTCAGTCTAGGGGGAGTTAGAATGTTGTACTGATAAACAGGCTTCTTTTGCCTGTGGGCTCTTATTTCATATCAACTTTCATTAATTTCCTCTTCTAATGATTTCTGTGATCCATGCTTGTATAAATGGGAAGTAAAATATGTCCAACTGACAGATTCTCAGGGAGCCATCACTAACTTTGGAGATCAAATTGAAATAATTCTTGTCACTTTCCATCACACACAGGCTATCAGATGCCTCAATGGAGGGATTTAGGAAGATATACAACATTTGGTTTCTGCACCTGTGTAACTTGTTCTCTGATGTTTTGATGGTCTTTTCAGTGAAGTTCCTATAAGAACCTTATAAATTAGTGTCTTATATTATGTTAGTGGTTTTTAGTTATTAACATTCTCAGTCTTTCTCTAATCCTCTTTACTTCACTGTGCTGGTAATTTCAACTTTCTCTTATATGGCCACCAAGGTTTGCTCATTTATCCCTCAGGGCTATTGTAGAATTTAATGCTCCTTGGTGTGAGACTGGGGAGAGGGGAGCTAAACAATGAGAGTGAAAGAGAATGAAAGACAGATCAAGGATTGGTATCAGGTTCTCTTGGACGACTCAAAGAAAAGGGGTGAGCTAACAATGGTCCTATGAAATAGCTCAAATATCTATAACGTAATAGATGATGATGATTGTTATGATCATCATTATTATTATTATTTCATATTTTTATGTTTGTTTGTTTTTTGGTATCCCAAATACTTTAGCACAGTTCTGAGTACAAAGTATGTGTACTTAATAATGCTTGTTCACTATCACATTTTAAAGTTTCTGAAGTCTTCCTCAGAACAACACTGTGAAGTAGTACAAATATTCATACCCTGATTTCACATATGAGCAATCTGAGGCTTAGGGACATTCATAGTCACAAGTCTAATAGATGGCAGAACTATCCCTTGAACTTCAAGCTCAGCTTTCTCCTACACTATACTATACTCCTAAGCTATACTGGAGTAGGAATGAAGAGACCTGACTTTCTAAACTAAAAATTGCCTTTAACTTCCTGTAGACTCCTCATCATTGACTTACTCTCAAACGATCTCCACCCCAGTAGATCTCTGATTCCCCTGGCTTTGATAGTTGAGCTTTCTGCTTTATTTTGCTAGGTCCCAGGCCACCTTCCATTCCTCCCATTTCTCTGACGTGTCCTCCCAAGTGTACCCTTTGCTATCCTACCTTACTAGTACCCCTTCATGATCTGCCTTCCCCCACTAGAATGCAAATTCCTTGAGGGAAATTACTGTGTTAGCTTTTATTTGAATCGCTAGAGCTTATCACAGTGTCTGTGATATCTATGTTAGCACTTAAATGATCAATTGATTGATTGATCTGTCATCCATCAATTTATTTATATCTACCAATTTACTATCTATCTATCTACCTATCTATCCTTTGGGACAAGCAGATCATTGGAGCAAGCCTTAATTTCAGTTAGACACTGCTTTCAGAACTCTCCCTTATCCTTCTGTGTTTCTTTTGAGCCTATGAACATCCTTCTCCCTTCATTCTCCATTCCAGGTGTCCAATGGGCACTTTCTGGGTCCTGATTGCTCAGAGAGCCCATCAGAAACTCCAGGAGGAAAGAGTTCCCTAGGGATCAAATAAGACCAGCTGCCTGAGGCTTCACAACTGCTGCTTCTTTTCTAGTCTGTTGTATTCAATCTTTACTTGCCAGGCCTTAAACAAGTTTTTGAGACACAGTTCTTTTCTGCGTCTTTGTTAGCATTGCCAACAAACTTTTGCCTAGCCCAATGTGGACTAGTCTCTTTTATCTCATTAGATAACAAGATAAAAGTTAGGTTTAAAAAAGGATTTTATTAGCACTTAAAGGACATAGTTACATAGAATGAAACTTGAGGGGGTAGTGTGGTAGTTAGAGACCTGGATTTGGAGTCAGGAAGTCTTGAGTTTAATTTTACCAATAATTGTAGTGGCTTAACTGTGAGAAAGGCCTCTTCACTTCCTTCACCTGTAAAAGGTGAATACTTTTATCTATAGTGCCTTATGCTCAGAGATGTTGTGAGGCTCAAATGAGATGAAGTACATATGTTTATCTGCAAATCTAAGTTATGTAAATGTCAGTTATGACCATCCCCTAAGATATCCCTTCCAGGGAACCTAAGTGGCACAGTGAATAAAGCTCTGGATCTGAAGTCAGGAAGACCTGAGTGAAAAATCCAGTGAAAAATTTCACTCTTACTAGTTGTACAAGTTACAATCCTGTTTGCTTCAGTTTCCTTATCTGTAAAATGAATTGAAGAAGAAAATGGCAAACCATTCCAGTATCTTCGCTAAAAAGACCCTATATAGTCATAACTAAAATGACTGAACAAACAAAAAGATATCCCTTGTTCCATTAAACAACTGAGAAGATTTTTACTGCCCATCTCCTGTATATACAGCATTATTCGAGGCTCTACCAACATGAAAATGATAAAATGACATCATCTTTGCTCTCAAGAAGCTTACAACTTAATAGAGAAACATATAATCTGCTACTTTAAATGGTACCTGAACTTCTTAAAGCACGAGATGAACTCTGAGGTAGAGGTAAGGAGGTGATATAGAAGAAATTCAGACCATTACTCACTTCTCACTTCAAAATTCTCTTAATCAGTCTCTCTTTATCATGTCTATCTCCACTTTAGAACATTGCTGCCAAAGTAATTTTTCTTAATCATAGATTCTTCTACTCAACCAATTTCAGTGGCTTCTGATTGACTCAAAAATAAAATATAAACTCTGCTGTTTGCCTTTTAATGTCTTACATAACCTGACCTTTACCTGCCTCTCCAGCTTCATTGAATATCATTTCCACCCACTACTCTATGATTGAAACAAACTGGGTTTCTCTCTCTGTCTCTTTCCCTCCCTCCATTCCTCCTTCCCTCCTAATCTCCTTATCTCCTCTCCTCTCCACTCCTCCCTTCTTCTCTCTCTCTCCCTCCCTCCTTCCCTTTCTCTCTCTCCTCTCTTTTTGTCTCCATCTGTCTTTCTCTCTGTGTGTCTGTCTCTGTCTCTCTCCCCTCTCTCTATTTATCTCTTTGTCTCTGTGTGTCTTTGTGTCTCTCTAACTCTCTCCCCTTCATCTCTGTCTCCATCTGTCTTTCTCTGTGTGTGTGTCTCTCTGTGGCTTTCTGTCTCTGTGTCTCCTCTCTCTCTCTCTCTCTCTCTCTCTCTCTCTCTCTCTCTCTCACACACACACACACACACATACACACACACACACACACACTATCCCATTTCCTGACTTTATACTTTCATAGTGACCATCCCCCCATTTCCACAATGGATTTCATCCTTATACCCACAGGCATAATCTTCTGTAAGAAGTCTTTCATGATTCCCTTAAACTACCAGTCCTTTTCTTATCAGTCTATACAGTATATGTTTGTGGTTATTTCCTTTACATTTATATTGTAAATATTTTTATTTGTACTTATTGATGCCCAGTTTCCCTCCTCATTTACCCCACCCTCCTGAAAGACTATGAGCTCTTCATGAGACAAGATTGTTATATTCTTGGTGCTTGGTGTTGATTGTTTGATATGATTGTACCACAAATATTTACCATCTGTCATACCAAGAAAGCATGCTTTGCTCACATTCCTCACCCAAGTTTGGCCATTCCTGACAGATCTTGTCTTTTAAAAATTCTTCTTCCTGCTTTATGAGCTTTCTAAATTCCCAATTCTTGCATGTTCCCAGTTAGCTGCCATAGAGGAAAATCAACAATAAGCAAATCCTTAATGAATTCCCTTTCCCCAGGCATCGGCATTAAAAAAAAATTAACACAGGTTTAGAATTCTAACAATTTAGCCAAAAGGAATGAATACATAATGGCAAAATTTCAGATCTTATGGCAACATAGTGTAGCTATGTTTTGGACAAAGGCTATGAGGCTGGAGGGAATAGTGTTGCCCAGTTGATTTTAGGTAACTTTGATGAACTTTTGGGTAGTTGAAGTTCCCTATTTGTTAATATTCACATCAATGTTAGAGGAAGTCAATCATTCTGAGTCTTTGAGAAACTTATTAAATTCCAGTTCAGACCTACAGTTACCCTATACTCAGGGGTTGGAGGCTAAATACAATGAGAGAGTAAAGATGGCAGACATCCAATAAAATATTACATAGGACTGGTCAAGAGCACAGCAACTTATTAAATTATTTCTCTTGCAAAGTCAGCTGATACTTACTCCCAGGATGAGGCTGAGGCAATATTAATATGAAACATATGACTCCACTCTCAGATATCTGTATGTGTATGTGTTTGTCTAAGACCCTCTTTTCCTTTCCTTCTTTATTTTCTCTCAATGAGCTCATCCATCATGAATTCAATTCTTATTTCTACACAGATGATTTCCAATTCTACCTGCACATTCAACCTTAGTTTCTATTTTGAGTCCCATTATTATATTATTAATTGCCTATTGGAAATTTCTAAACATCTATTTGGTAGACAACTCAAGGTCAACACATAGAAAAAAGGATTAATTCCCCTTCCCCCCAAATAAATTTCCTTACTGAATTTCCTCTTCGGTTGACATCACTACCATTCTTTTATATAACTAGTGATGAAAACTCTGATACTGTCTTTTAGCATTATCAAATCTTGTCAATTATGCTCCACAACACATCTCACATCTGCCTCCTACTGTCCTCTTCATGGCCTCCCACCAAGGCTATTGCCATAGCCTCCTAATTGATCTTCTTGCATTCAGTCTCTCCTACCTCCAATCTCCTTCCAAGCATCTGTCAAAAGGATATTCTTAAAATATACAATTGTGTCACTCTTCTGCTCAAGAAGCCTCAATATTTGGAGACTCAAACAAGCTATCAGCTATCTTTGGAATAACAACAAGAAGAATAAAATCTGTCTCCATGTATTTTCAAAACTCTTTATGTTCTGTATCCTGACTACCTTCAAAGCAAGGATGGGGGACTGTTTTCTGCCAAGGGCCATTTGGATATTTATAATATCATTCACTGGCTTAAAAAACTCAAGCAGTGGGAGGTTGTTGTACCTAGCTTTCAGCTCATTTCCTGCAGTTGCTTTAGCACATGATTTCTTAGGCAAGGCCAGACATTTCCCATCCCTACTTTAAAGGATAATTACACTTCTCTTTCCCTTAATACACTGAACTTCAGAAAAACTGGTCTCCTTGCTGTTTCCTATACAGGATCTTCCAAATTTCTCTTGTGCACTTCTGCATTTTTTCTTCACCTCTGTCTCATAGAATATCTGGCTTCCTTCAAGGTTCAATTCAGGGTTCACCTCCTTCAGAAAGCTTTTCCTGATGCCACCATGATAATAATAATAATAATAATATATAAATAAATATTTATAATAATTAGCATTTATATAGCATTTTAAGGTTTACAAAGTGTTTTGTAAATATTATCTATTTTATCCTCATAATAACTCTGGAAGTTGGGTGCTAGTATTATCCCCATTTTACAAATGAAGAAGCTGAGGCACAGAGAACTTAAATGAAATGCCCACAAGTCATATATCTTGTGTCTGAGGCCAAATTTTAGCTTGTATTCTTAGCTCCAAGATCACTGCTTATTGTGTGGGTATGTGTGTGTGTAGGTATGTATGTGTGTGTTTATTCCGTTCCCCATCTCCAATTGTGTACATGTTTGATCTAGTAGGAGGTAAATTCCTTAAGTTCAAGAATCATTTGTATTATCATTATTATTTTTCATTTTATTCTAAGTACTTAATAGAGGGAATAGCATGAAATAACATAATAAATGCATTTTGAAATAATGTTGAATAAATCCTAGAGGGATTTATTAGAATTCAAAAAGTGAATGATTATACATTTTTTTAAAGTAAACAGCATTTACAAAGTACTTTCTTCATGGCAACCCTAAGAGATGGTATTACACATCAACCTGTCTCCATTTTACAGATGAGAAAACTGAATATAGCATTTGTTTCATTGTGCAATGCTTGCCTTTCTTAATAAGTCATCTGTTATAACCTCTTCCGTTTATAGAGCAGCAATCCACAGCGGTGAAGAGTGCCTTGTGGCAATGTCACATAGGTCTCCTAACTGCCAGGCTATACCTTCAACCTTCATTCACTGAGAATACTGCTTACATTCTTAGTTCCTATCTGCTTTACTTTGTCCCAGTCATTCTCTTAATTTTGAAGGAGCTGGTTGGATCCGCTCTGGGTTAGGAAGAAGGACACAATTGATCACATAATAAATCTGTTCTATTTCTAAAAATCCCAGCAGCTAAGTATATGCAACAATTTATTCGATGATCATCAATCACTTAGCAATATGATTTGTAGCTTAACAGAAGAAAAAAATATACACAAAAGTGCTTTTGATGCATAAATATACCAACTAATCAAAGTCTTGGAATTGGGCACCTAACAACAGTTGCAATCCATGGATTGATAGCCAGACTCTTTGCCAGAACCGGTCTTTTCATTTAAATGATCAATACTATGTTTACTCATATAATCTCCCCTCCTTTCCCAGAGATATTTTGCTGCTAAAATAAAAAGGGAAATTATACAACTGTAACCATACTTCCCCTGCTTGGAAAGTGACAGATCTGTCAATAAATTCTAGCAGTCCCTAGGCTAATCAGTATTTCAAAGGGTATTTGGTAGCCATGCAAATATAAATAGGATACTACCTTATTTAAAATCATATGGATGAGGGGCTCTGGTAGCTTCACCTCTTGGTTAGGAATAAGTACTAGAATTATGATTTCACTGGCCTGAAGAACTCTAGGAATTGGGAAATGGGATTCATTTTATTCATACAAGTCAGAAATTTCTCTGCAATTTACAGTCTTAGTCTTAAGAGAATTGCCTAAAGGATTGAAAAATTAAATGACTTGCCCATGTCATATAGCTAGTATTAGTCAGGAGTGATACTTGAACCAAGATCTTCTTGTCTTTGAGGTCAGATCTCAATTCTATATAGCACACTCCTTCTCTTTGCCTCTGGGTAATTAGGATAAATTGCTACTGATAACAGCTTAGTTTTTTTTTTTTTTTATCTTATTTTGATTCTTACCGAAAAAAAGTAATATGAACTTCAAATAATATTTAGCCTAATCTCTTCTCAAAATTCACAAGATCTTTCAAAATGTCATTGCCCAACATTGGAACTGTACCTGGAAATGCAATAAGAACTCTACTCATAAAGGTGGTCAGAAAAAGCAAACAAGGTTACCCTCAAGGATACCCTTAAGAACTTTGGAATCAATTGTATGACATGGGAGATACTGGCACAGGCATGGCATGCCCTCATCAGAGAAGGTGCACTGCTTTCTGAGCAAAAAAGAATTCAATTAGCTCAAAAGAAATTCAAGAAGCACAAAACTAGAGAAGCCACCCCAAAAGGTCATATGGACTATTTTTGTCTGACCTATTGCAGAATAGTCAGAGCTCATATTGGTCTTATCAGTCACAGTTGGACACACTGTAACTTGATTCTAACATATGATGTCATTTTGCTGCACTTTGAGAGTGAAGGACAACTAACTAACCAACCAACTGCTTCTCAACAAATATTTGTTAAGAACCTATTATGTGTCAGACACTGTGTTAGACACTGGGAATACAAAGGTCGGGGTAGCACAGTTCCTGCTTGTGGGTACCTTACATTTTTGTAGGGGACAGACACAACGTATATAAATATTAAACATAATGCTACATCAATATAAATGGATATAACATGCTTTAAGGTAAAAAAAAAAAAAAAAAAGTATGAAAAAGGATCCCCTGTGGTTTGTAGAAGCATTGCAAGGCAAATAATCAAACTTTATGTCTTCAAAACACCACAACTCTAACAAATGGATCCACAATTGCCTTGGGATAGGTTCTATGGGAAAACAAAAGATCTTACACAATGCTAGATGAGTTGGGGAAAGGGAAAACTCATTTTCTCTTATTTAAGGGAGTTCGGGTAGACTTCATGAACATGGTAACATCTGAAGGAATGGATAGAATTTCAAATGGTACAAGATGCAGCAAAAGTTTGGTGGTATGAAAAGTGTAAGACATCATAATACTATTTGACCAGAGAACAAGATATTTGAAAGGAAACTGTGAAATAAAACTAGAAAGATAAGACTAATCATAGACTTATTTAGAGTTATTAAAGGTCTTAAAAGAATACCTAGCTGAAACCCTAATTTTGGAAATGAAGAAACTGAGGGCAAGAAAGATGAAGTAATTTGTTCAAAATGCTACAACAATAACTATTCACACAAAAGTAAGAATTTGACACAGATCTTGAGCCTCCAAGTCTAGCATTCTTTCCATGGTGCAACATCGATGACAGTCAGGTTGCAGAGGATTCCTAATATCTGAAGCTTTTTTTTTTAAACTTAGTAGGCAAAGGAGAATCATCAGAGGTTTTCAAGACAGGGAGTGTCATATCCAGTATGAATTGAAAGGGTGAGGCAGGCTAGAGTTAAAGTAAGTGATAATGAAGAGAACTGGATTGGGCATCAGAACTCTTGGGTTCTAGCTTTATTTGCTATTAAACAAACACACTTCCTTGGATAATATACTAGAAAAAAACTGAGTTTCCAAAAAAATGCTATACTGGATTCCAAATTATGATCATTGATATAGAGTAAAAAAAAAAAAAAAAAAAAAAAGATCACATAGGTCATTTAGCTCAAGCCCCTTTTTAATCACATTTAAGGACATTTTATGGATAAGAAAACTGAGCATCAGAGAAATGAAGCAGCTTGATTATGTTCATGTAAATTACAGAACCAGAATTGCAAGTGAGGCTTTTTGAGTCTCACTTCATAAAAACGAGATATATTTCAGGAAAGAGAAGGAAGAAGCAGATAGTCCTTCTGGGATAGAGCAGCACTGCCATGTGAGTCACCTACATCATGACCTATGTAAAGAGTATGTATGTACACTCATTTTCCTATTCACATTTGCTTTATGAAAACTGAGGGAAATAAAGATTGCTTGGAATCTGTTCCCTGCACAAGACTTCATTTGACTGACAGGAAGACTGCATTGAGTAGAGTTTCATCTGTTATTATTATTGGCTAAGTCTGGGCAATAAAGGTTTTTATGAAGAAATGTAACAAGCAGAAAAGGCCTAATTTTTGGCACATTCTTTGTAGACTATTGCTAAATCAATAATAACACCGTCTTCAGAGTTTTGGGACAGCAGTATAATAAAAGCATTTCCTCTTGATATGATTCTTTAATAACTATGTTCACTGAATAGCAAATTTGAAAAATAACACAACTGTTAGGTATTTACTCCTTGCTTTATAATATGTCTCAAGAGAGGAAAGTAGTGGACATTAAGGCAAACTGCATTGTGCAGTGTTAACCATGATTTACCTGCACTAAAAATATAATACAAAAAAATAGGACAGGGATGCCATGCATTCAGCAAAAGTGGAAGGAAATACAAGTAGTCTGGACTTAGTCAGGACTATTTGTCTCACTCTAATAAGCATTCAATTTCTTTAAGAAACTAATTGAAAAAAATTCCACAAAGAAAACTTGATCTGTCATAGCTAAATATCAGGGGAGACAAACCGGAGTAAGGGAAGAAGCCCTACTATTAATGACAAAGGGATTTGAGTCTTTTCATTTAATAGTAACATCTATGGTAACATTCTATATCTAATATTTGGTATTCTTTAGCATCACTAATAGATGGGACCTTACAGATTATTAGGTCTAGTCTCCTGAAGCAACTGAGGCCCAAAAAGGTAAAGTGCCTTCTTTCCCTTTAGTTCATAGTCCTTGGTAGTAAGAAGTAGCCCTTACAATTGAATACAGGACTTCTGACTCCAAATCCAATATTTTCCCCATTATTTCATGTTTCTTCTTTGGCAAGTATTATTTCATCTGATACTCATAACCATCATAAGAAGTAACCAGAGCAAAAATATTATCCCCACTGTACAGATCACTCCCACAGATGAAATGATCTGCCCAAAGTCGCATAGTAAATGGAAAAGTAAATATTCAATCCCCAATCTTCTCATTCAACAGCAAATGCTATTGAACCACATTGCCTCTTCAACAAATATTTAGTACCCATTTATTTACTTGTTGGTGAAATTTGTTTTTATTGACAATAATGATTGTAGTCACAATAGTGATCATTCCTTTTCATTTCTATATTATATGTTTGTCCCTTTCCTAACAACAACCCAGAGGTTGGCGAAGGTAAAATAAAAATTACTCAAATAGATGTGAACTCTTGCAGTTCTGCCAAAGCAGATTGCATCTTTTCTATTCCTGTACATTCTGTGTAATTCTTATTCATGTCCTCCCCTAAATTTGCCACAGGGGGTCCACCCATTGTGTTTCAGGTCTTTATTTCTCCCAACATCAGAAGTATATCAGTGAAGCAATTTAACTTTCCACCTGTAATCCTCTGCCTCTGCTAAATGACCAGCCGATCTTCTCTTCCTATCATAAAATTCCTTAAAGTAATGTTTTGTTCCTCATTGGTCTTCTGTTGAAGTTTGCTCACATTCCCATGTGCCTCTCTATTATCTCCTGTAAAATATTAATTTGTTAATATAAATTAACTTCTTTGGAAGTTATTGTATTTCATGAGTTGATCCAAAGTGGAAGAGCAGTGATATTAAAAAAGATAGGTTGTTGCTTTCATGATACATTTTGGGTCAGGAACAGAGATTTGCAATTTTTCATAGGCAACCTAATCTTTTCTATTTTTCTTCAACACTGGGCCTAACTCATTCTTAATCTATATTGTCTATCCATATATACATACTGATAAAGTCAATTGGTAGTCCATTCAATTATATTTTAACAACAAAATATCAGATCAAGAAAGGATATACATTAGTAGAAGAAATTATATGCCTGAATATGCATTTTTTCTTTACTTCCTTGTAAATTGTTCTTTGGTTCTCTGCTATGTACTATATTTATTAGTTTTTTTTCCCCTTTCATATCCCACCCCACCTCCAAGAAAGCTACAGTTAAGAAAAATATATATTTATGTATACATATATAGATATAGACATATAAACACACACTAACACACATACACACATGTCTTTCCTATTCCTGCTGACTTTTTAATTACATTTTGCTCCATAAATTGCCTTGCTTTTACTTAACCTCCTCTTCCCAAGGATCCCTTTCTTTCCTCATCTTTTGCTTCCCTATCTGCCCATCCACCCCTCCCTTTTCTTTATGTATTTTGGAGGATGCTATACCCTTCATGATATATATGTTGTATTGCCTATTATTCCAATGTGAGTGGGTTTTCAGAACTAGGAGCCCTTCTCCCCCCTCTAATGCTTCTGAGTCTATTCTTCCTCTGCACCTTATTTGTATAACATGATTACTATTTTTACCTTAACTCTGCCACTTTTTCTTTTGAACTACCCTATACATATCCTATGTAAAAAAATATGAACAATTTGAAGAGTTTATCCATGTAATTCATTTTTGATATTGGTTCCTATATGTTAAATTTTCTATTAAGTTCAGGTTTGGTTGATAGAAAGTCCTGAAAATCTCAAGTTCGTTGATTGTCTACTTTTTCTCATTCAAAAAGTATAGCTAATTTTGCTGGATGTGATATTTTTGGCTGCAGGCCTATTTGTTTTTTATTGTTGGTAAATATGATTCCAGATCTGCAGTTCTTTATTGTGGCTACTGATAAGTCCTGTGCAATTCTAATTGTAGCTCCAGAATATTTGAATTGTTTTTTTTCTTGTTTCTTGCAAAATTTTCTCTTTGATCTGTGGGATTTTTAAATTTAGCAATAATATCCCTCAGAGCTCTTTGAGGTGGTGATTGATGGATTTTTTTTTCTATTTCTACTTTCTCCTCATGTTCTATCATTCTTGCATTATGTCCTGCATTATTGTGTCAAAGTTCTCTTTTTGATCACACCTTTCTGGCAGTCTGATTATTCTTATGTTTTCTTTTCTTGATCTGTTCTCTAGATCAGTAGTTTTTCTTATAAGATATTTCACATTTTCTTCTATTTTCTCCTTCTTTATAATTTGTTTAGTTATTTCTTGGTCTCTCAGAGCTTCTTTAGCTTCCCCTTGTCCAATTCTGATTTTCAAAGCATTATTTTAATCTTTGAGAATTTGTACCTTCTTTTCTAGTTGGATAATGTTTTTTCATAATCTTGTTTTTCTTGGATGGTTTTTAGTTTTTTTTTTTTTAAAGTCTCTCATTTAATTTTTAAATTCTTTTTTTTGAGTTCTATAAATTCTTATTTAAAAAAAATAAGAAGTATTAGTGTAAGCACCTCTAATCGTGGGGTGGAGGAAATGATGTCCCCCTTCAGCTCTCCCCTCTGCCTAGGAAACCTAAACCAAGAGCTCCATCCTCCTGCAAGTTGCCATAGTCAGCAAGGTAGATGCTGGGCTATTTCTGCACTCACTAGGTACTGGTTCCTTCTCACCTGGCATTCCTAATCAATGAAGGTACACTCAATCTTCCCAGACTCAGATTCCAAACCAACAAACAGTTCTGGAGATGAAAGTCTCTGTGTTTCCTGCTGAGGCTTCCGCCACACCTAGTCTAAACATAGGGGTCCCCACTTGATATCTCTGTGGAGTTAGCCCAGATGTGCTTGCTCTTCAGATAGGTTAATCCTTAGTCTAAGGGTCTTTCTTCAGCTCTTCTGGGGTGGTATCAGGAGGTATCCTGTTCTGCCCTGTCTTTTTGGTTTTTCACCAGTCTATGTTTGCCCTGAGGTGCAAATTTATTGCATTTGTGGGGAAAATGAGGAGAGCTTGAAATTTATCAATCTACTCTGCCATCTTCCCAGAATCCTCCTTCATCCTCCTATGTTCTCAAGAAAGATGCTCTGTTGGTCAATTTGCTAAATAAGATAGGAGAGAGTACTGAAGAACAGGTAGAAGGTTTGGTCTTTTCAGAGAAAAAGGTCACCATTTCCTATGTCAAAGCTCAAGGTAGCCGCTATCTCTTATGCAATGCCTTCCCAGAATCCTCTATTCCCATTGTAACTGCCCTTTCTGTTTCTTGATTTTCTTGCCTATTTTTAAGGTACTTTTGTTTTCACATCTGAGACATTTGGTTTTTGGACATACATAGCCAAAAAAAAAAAAAAAAAAAGAAGAAGAAGAAGAATGTTTTGTATAAGGAAAATTGATGGAATCTGTTAGTGAAGTAAGATAGTCTTTCAGATGAAATAATGAAACAGATAGGCTCCTTTGAGGACTAGATTGAAAAATGTTTCTCACAAGAAAGCACTTAGAGGATCTGTATAAAGCAGAGCAAAAGCTAAGGAAACTATGGTTGTGGGATAGTATGGCCTATCAGCTCATTTGTATGTGGCTGTTTTCAAATTTTTTAAAGGTACAAATCAAATAACTATTTGAACAACTCAGGGAAGATTAAGGACTTTTTGATTTATAAAGGTCAAGAATAGAGATATATTGAGTTTTATTTCATGGAACTGCCAATCAAAGAAAAGCATTTTATTTAAAGGATTATCAGACATAAGGAGCCAGAAAAATGAAGCTTTGTGAAGAATTTATAAGCATGTATTGACAGAAGAAGAGTAAACTGAGAATAGGAGGTACAAGATACAGGAGAAAGACAAGGCAAAGGTCTCTGGTTGAGATAATTGACTTTTCACTTGCTTTGATGGGAGGATGCTGATTGGAAAAAAAGTATTGCTTTGGTGATTGGCTAGAAAAATTCTGGATTACAGAGACAGAGACCAAGGAGAAGAGAAGAGAGGAGAGAAGAAGAGAGAGGAGAGGGGACCAGAGGAATCAAGGAGAGGAGAAAAAAAGGGAAGGGAGGGAGAGAAGAGGAGGAGAGGGGAGGGTAAGGAAGGGAAGAAGAGAGGAGATGGGAGAGAAGAAGAGAGGGGATGAGAGAAAAGGAGAGGAGAAGAGAGGGGAGGAAAAAGGAGAGAGGGAAGGGAGGGAAGGGGAGGGTAGAGGAAGAGAGAAAAAAACACAAAAAATCTTATGACCTAGATATAATTAGCTATTGGTTTGGACTTCTGGTTTTATCAATAAGGAATTTTCTAGCACAGAAAATCCTTGTACTGCTACAGAGCTACAGAATTGTACCTGATATCTAACAATTCTTGCTAAACTGCCTAGAGAACTGAGAGTTTAAATGACTTGCCCATGGTCACTCTCCCAGGATTTGAACCCTGATCTTTCAGACTTTAGGTCCTCCATCCACTACACCATGGAACTTCTTGTATCAAACTGCTGATTAAAGATTTCTAGCAACTGCTGGATTCCAATTAAATATTTCATACAACAGAGAAGAATCTAAAACACAATTCCAGGATCATGTTGGCTTGTGCTTTTTTTCTACCCCTGCTCCCAAACCTAAAACAGTAGGAGCAAACAATCCCAGCACATACATGGCACCTTTCTGTTCTGCTTGTTGAGTCTGCATAGGCTCTCACTTCCAAAGACTGAAACAGGTTCCCTATTACCTGCATTCACATTCTCCTCATGCAAATATGCTCAGTGCAGCTTTTAATGAGTTTGAGTTCACCTTGATTTCTTCTGAGGATAAAGAGCAACAAATGGTGCTTTTAATATCACAGTCACCCCATGCCCTTAACTTGGGTACTGCCAGGAAGGGTTTTCTCTAGTGAGTTATGTAATGTCATGGTGAAAGCAAAGCCCAGAGGCTCCCGGCAGACAGTCAGGGAACTGGCTGGAGAATCATCCAAGTCCTTTATTAAATTCCAAGCACAGGGAACGATTCCATGTTCCCAGAGATCACTCAGTGCTGTCTTCCACTTATTTTTCTTTTCTCATGGATATGTAGACTGAAAAAGCCATCCAGGACTTAGGCAGGTATGATTCAGGGGAAAGCTGGGCAGGAGGCAAAGTTATTTGTTTTTTTTTTTTTGTTTGTTTGTTTGTTTTCGTATTTTGCTATAAATGGGCTATTAGTTTCCCTATCCAACAACATCAGGTTTGATTCTACAACACCTATTACACACTGCCCATGAGAAAATCATAGATGCAGAGAAGCTTAATGGATACAGTGCCTTCCTTGGAGGCAGGAAACCTGGGGTCATTTGCCACATCTGGCACATCCTGACTGTAAGACTCTGGGGTTGCCATGACCTCTCAGTTATCTGGGAAATTCTCTAAACCAAAGCTTCTTAAACTGTGGGTCATGACCCCATATGGACATCACAAAATTATTTATTATCTATAAATATTTGATTTGTATACTATTTTATATACCTATGTACCCAGGGTTGCATAAAAATTTCTTGGTGAAAAGGGGTTTCAAGTGGAAAAATTTTAAGAAGCCCTGTTGTAAATCATAAGTTGGAGAGCAGTTTGTGAATACTACTGGTAAAAGAAGTTTCTTCATTGGAAGTCCCCTATATCAATGAAATCATGACTGTATCTAGAAAAAAAAATGTGCAAAGAAGTCTAGTGAGTTACCAAGGCAAAATGAAAAGCAGAGTAATGACAAGTAAATGTCCTCATAAAAATTAAATTCATTTCTTTATAGAATTCTGAATTTATGAAATAAATATATCTGTTTTCTGGACAGAACTTGAAGTCTCTGACTTAAGAATTATTTAAGGTAAAGGATATTAAATGACAGATGGCACCTCCTACTGGCCCAGTGGGATATGATCACCTGACTCCACTGGACATCCTTAATTGGAAAATCGGAATAAGTTAAGCAGCTGAAACCCAGGAGCTTTTAGAGTAGAATGAGGGACTGTTGAGCTGAGGGTTAATTTGATCTTTATTTCCCTAGCATCAGTACAGCCCTTTGTCCATGGTAGATGTTCAACAGATACTTAATTGAATCACAAGATTTCTGACATAGAAAAACTCTTAGATAGTATATCATCTATGTTCTTCATTTTGCAGCTGATGAACCTGAAGCCAGAGGGATCAATCAGTTCCTAATAAGTGAAAAAATAAAGACAAATACATAGAGATTAACCTGTCTAGAAAAGGGGGACTCTAGAGTCTAAAACCAGGAAAATATTTTTTAAAAAGTTCTAAACAAGTATATAAATATGTATACATATGTATTCAATATAATTCTTCAATATTCAATATTGTATTCAATATAATACTTTAACATATTAACATGTATGGGACTACCTGCCATCTAGGGGAGAGGGGAAAAGTTGGAACAGAAGTTTTTGCAAGGGTCAGTGTTGAAAAATTACCCATGCATATATTTTGTCAATAAAAACCTATTATAAAAAAAGGTCTAAAAATTTAGAAGGGCCTTTTCAAGAAATATATAGATAGATAGATAGATAGATAGATACACACACACACATATATTTATATATATATAATATATACACACACTCATAAAGCAATTGACATAACAAGAATGTGGACATCATTTTAATTACTTCAACAACATATAGGATTATCGTAGTAATGGAGTAGCACAGGAATGTAATGGAAACTATCCTGACCTTTTAGTCAGGAAATAGAGAACTTAATGGAAATTCTACTACTTAACTACTGTTGTGACTTTGTGTAAGTCATTTTAGCTGTTTAGACCTAAATTAATTTCCAAAATGAGGGTGTTAGACTTTCTAAGGTCCCTTTTAAACTTAAAAAGCACTCTATGAATTAAATAACAAATAATAAATAGCAAAATAAAACATTTTAGTATGGTTTGAAAAACACTGGATTGAAATCAAGACATCTACGTTCTATTACAGATTCTTCCTCTAACTATATGAAATTAGATGTCACAACCTCTGTAGGCTTCCATTTTTTCAACTATAAGAGACTGGATTAGAATTAAGGATTTTCAACCTAATATCTGTTACTTTGGGTTGATAGAAAGAGAGAGAGAGAAAATAGATGGATAGATAACTGTATTTCAATATAATCGGTCTCCTTTGTAATCCTATGTATTTTATTTAATGCATTTAAAAATATAATTTAACCAGACTACCAAAGAGGTTCATGACCCAAAGGAAGTTAAGATGCCCTGGACAAGAAGATCTCTAAAGTTTCTTTTAAAGTACTAAAAGTTTTATGATTATAATCTCTAAAAAAGCATCTGGATTATTATTTAGGTTTACCCCTGGGGAAATAACATTCTGTTTGAGAACTGGCTTTGAAGTTTGATTATATTGGCTATGGGTACCAACTACTACCTCCAAAAGCAAATATTTGGCATAAGGAAGAGAGAGAAAAAAATACTCTGAACAGTATATAATTATGTAAAAATCTATATATCTTGTCTTAACAATTATTATTGGTTTTTTTAAAGACCAATTCAATGGTCTATCTGCATTGAAATCTCAGAACACCTGCTCTCTCCAAGTACAGGTTGATTGTGACTTGCAACGTATTCAAACAAAATCACTATTTCTACACCCCATAGGGATAAGCTGGGATTTTAGTTGCCTACAGTGTTCCAGCAGGATATAAAGATAGGGCTTAGGGCAGTCCCAACCCCCCACAAATACAGCAGCCTGGTCCCCTGATGAAAGCACCAGCTGGGGAATCAGAAGCCCTTCATTATTGTTAGGATTCGAGACTGTGGGCTTCTGTTCCTTTCTTATGAAATGGAGGATATAGCCTATACTAATTTCATCCTCCTCCCACCCCAAGTGAAAAAGCTCTAAGGGTTAATGTGGGAAAAGTGTACCAAATGATGAACATTTCCCAAGAAAAATGAAACTCTAGAAATGATAACAAGTTTTACAATTTTAGAGGGAAAGCTTCACAGTGTTTCATTCATGCTAGCTGTATGACAATTTTGAAGCCTTTTCACCTCAGTGAATATTACTCTGAAGGGAAGGGTAATATTTCTTGCACTGGCTACTTCATAAGGAAGAAAATGTTTTGTGAGGAAAATGTTTTGTAAACATAAAGGCAGTATAGAAATGAGTTACTTTGGTGCTGTTAGAAAACTGGTAAAAATATTGAGAAATAACCATAGAGATGGGGTGGGGATGGAGACATAGATAGTCTTGTAGAAAAAATATATATCTCTCTTCCATAGAGGATAAAGCAAAATTGTCTTTACTGGTGTCCAATGATGAATTCTAGTAAGCCTTAAGGATTTGAGAACACATCAGAGTGATCTGCACATATACAGTGATTTAATATGACTCATTTTAAACCAATGCTTAAAATCAAAGTAGTGTCTAAGGATGAAAGGGTTATAGGAATAGATGGTTCAAGGAAAACATTGTATTGTTTGAAAAATAACTGAGATTTAGAAAAAAGTATTTCTAGTAAGAAAAAAGTGAAACAAAATGATGAATTCACTTTTAAGACAAAACTTAAAACTGAAGTGTGACAACTTCTGCCAAGGATTTAATTTCAAATTCTCTCCTCTCTTTGCCCTCCCCTCAGTCTCTCTTTTCTTCTTTTGTTTCTGTGTATTTAGTTTTATTTTCATGAACTTGGTCATCTTCTGAATTTCCAAAGTCATACTCATTGAACAACATTTAAAACTGGCACATTTGCATTATTCCTAGGTTAAAAAGAATCTTATAACTCTTTTACCTAATTTGTAAGCCTGGGCAGGAGGCTCGATGTGTCCAAAAGCAATCCACTATATCCTTTGGGAATAGTCATCTGAAGGGTTTTTCAATTGATTTGAGGCTATGATTTGAATGATTCCTAGAATGGAGTCTACCCTAGTTAAGAGGATAGGAGAAGTGAACTTGGAGGGAAAGGAACAGTACTCTAGTAAGATGATAAGACTACTGCTGATATCATCGCATTTTTCCCACCATGTGAAATGTCTAACCATATTTCTCTATTGGCACAAATGCTGGAACAAAATGTTGCCTCTCACAAAGTCCCCAATACTACTGCCATAATAACTCTAAAACTTCAGAAGGGCTATTGTTGTTCTAGCACTGAGTCATCCTTTTGGCAATAGTGGGAATTGAGATGAGGCTGAAGATGAAGTCAAGGTGATCAGGAAGTCCACAGTATGTAGGGAATGGACTCTGCATGAATCCTATACCATTCTCAATCATATGATGATTATTTGATTCAGTTCAATTCAATTTAATCTAGTTCACCAAACATTTATTAATACTTCTACAATGCTGAAGCTGAACTTATTGCCTTTGAGATCTGGCTACTTTGGCATAAGGATTTGAAGTACAATTGGACATCCAATTGACAAGAACAAATGCCTACCATTCTACAAACATTGCCTGCCAGAAACCCTGCAACCAGACATAAGATAGGCAAGGGATTTCATTTTCAATTTAATACTATTAGTATGGTAATGGCAATCTTTATAATATGTTTCCAAATGTCAAGTGTTTGACCAATCTAAATGTGAATTCCTTCCATTCTAGCATGGAAGAAAAAAAAGTGCTAGGTTTGTACTTTGTATGTCTGCATTTGATACTCACTCTATTTTAAATACCTGTATCACTATAATTAAAACATTTCTCATTTCTGGGACTCAGTTCCATCAATCATAAAATGAGATCTTTGGGCCTCAGCTCTCCTTTGAGGTCTTCTAACTCTAAATCTAAGATCATATAATCTCTTTGAAATAAAAGTAAGTTTTATATATTGAATTGTCAGATAAATAGATCGGACATTGAGAACAAATTATGTTTTCTAGGTTTTATTTTCCTATTTAAAATAAAACAAATATTTGTGAATTAATGTTGCCAACAATTTGTAAAGGGAGTTGGTTAAGGTGGTAAATAGTTCATATTGTGACGAACACAGTTAATGACAAGAACAAGTAATTAATTTGGATGTAACTTCCTTTTTAAAAAATAACATCTGGAATTTTAGGTGTGAGCCCAGAGCTCTTTGGATTTTGTTTGTTTTTGCAATACAGTGGTGCCCTCTAGGTTACAACCATGTGTCTATAAATTGTCTTTCTGAGAATTCAGAAGAACTGTGTATATTTACTAAGAACTGTTTTGTCTAATTTCATTTCAAAAAGATGGATGAAGCACAGTCATACCTTGGGGCAGGAGCTAGACTGAATTGTATTTTATCCAGTGGTTTTTAAATACAAGCAAAAATTAACTTCTCTCAAGTTGGCAGCTGAGCAAAACCAGCTACATGCAGCAGGGTAAAATATAGAAACATAGAGGGAAAGGTAAGCTAATCTCAGGACACAGATATTAAACTTTCAGGCTCCTCTAGGATGTTTTAACAATGACTATGTAATTCTCTAAATTTCTTAGAATGAAGGGTGGGGTGGGATGGGTGGGTCAAGAACAGGTGACTTTTGAGAGCCTTTGACTTGGATAACATAAATGGGCCTCATCCTAAAATTCAGTCTTTGAAACTGTGGTCCACCTCACCAAAGGAGAGGATCACTGATCTAACACTCAGGATACAGCAGAGTAGGAGAGCAAGAAAAGTTCTTATGTAACTGCAAGGACATTAATTAGTGGCATGTAATTATGAAGCTGAAATGCAGCTGGGATGCTAAGGAGAGGAATGACATGTTTCTTGCAAAATGGTCAGGACCTCTGCTTTCCATCTTATCAACAGGAAGCAGGACTCATTGTGCCCTGTGTCCTGTCACACTGTGCCAGGGCACCAGGTTAGGAATGACTCAATGGGAGGTCACAGCCAGCTGAATTCTCCAGGCAGATCTCTCCTCAGAGGTTTCTAGGTCAAGGTTGTCATCAGCTTGACCCCATTTGTCTTTCAAGAGCAGATGAGATCATAGTCCAGATCTCTATGGTGCTAGGTGGGCCAAAAGTGGCTGGAATCCTCTCTGACCACTGCCAATTGACAGGTGATGACCCCTGTTTTGATGTCAGGAGCCTTGGGATCCCAGAGAAAATGGATTTATAATTCCATAAATGTCCAAACTTTACAGTTGAAACTGTAAGGATCACATAGCAGGAGTGTAAACTTTCCATTTTCCAATTCTAGGGGAAAAAAAAAAACACCTCCTCAATTAGCATGGGCCAGGAGGTGAGGGAGGGTAGAAAACCCATTTGGTAAGAGTATGGAAGTTTCTGGGAACAGATCAGTAGACAAGGTGATAAGTGAGATGTGCCTGACATGCAGGATTTCTATTGCATGCTCTAAATAATACTCCTAATTGCCATGCTTTTTTTTTTTTTTTTTATAGCTACCAATTGGGGGAAGATGGGCTCTTTGTTAAGGCTTTCAGAGAGAAGGCTCTGGGTAAAGACCCTATATTCAAAGTATTCATGTATATAGGAAAATAAGAAAGATTTCTACTTTGTTCTTGTCTCAGGAACAAAGAACCTTTCAACAATAATACAACCCAACTGCTTCAGTCTCCCTTTCCATAGCAATTAGTTGTTATCATGGATTAATCATTAATTAATCATCAAGTCTTTCTGACCCTATTTCTTTCTCTGTATGTAAAATGAAGTTAATAATACTTGCCTTACCCACTTTATTCATAGAGTTAGTGCTAGGAAAATTATTTCTATATCTGAAAGTACTGATCTGATCCTAGAAACTTACATACTGCTACCAAGAGGTTTTTTATATTAGAAGTGTTTGACAAGATGAGATCCTTGAGGCTCATCAAGGTGAGTGGTCTGTATACGGTTATATAGCTTTCAAGTATAAAGGTCAGAACTTGAACCCATTTTTTAAAACACCAAGACCTGTACTCACTCTTTCTTTCCTTCTTCCCTCCTTCCCTTTCCTTCCTTTCCCTTCCTTTCCCTTCCTTTTCCTTCTTTCCTTCCTTCCTTCCTTCCTTCCTTCCTTCCTTCCTTCCTTCCTTCCTTCCTTCCTTCCTTCCTTCCTTCCTTCCTCCCTTCCTCCCTTCCTTTTTTCCTTCCTTCCTTCCATCTGTTCACATAGATATCATATCCTTACCTACAGATGCTCCAGAAATCATATTTTTTCTCTTTTGCACCACTGAACCCTCCCAAGATATCTTGGGGTTTACTGGCTAGATTTCTTTCTTAAGGAACAGTCTGATTCTAACTGGCTACCTATAGGTTCTAGGTCAAGCCCCATTTGATCATTGTTTGGATCCTGATTGACTCATATTGAATGTAAATAACTTTAATTTCTGCTTTGGCCAGAATCCTCGAGGGTCTTCTCCTCTCAGATTCATTTAATTGGGAATTTAGGATTTAACTTATTTAAGTACTTTAAGTATAAAACAAGTAACAGCTCAATCTGTGCCTTTTGAAGTCACCAACATATTACAATAAAAAGAATAAAATCAGAAGTCAAGACCTGCCTATCCTCCTTCCTTCTCCTCCTTCAAACCCCTTAATTCATATTTGTCAAATATAAAAATAAATTACAATGTCTCATAATCTGATGTTTGAAATTTATTAGTATATTTTGTACTAGTATGTGTACATTAGTGCAATGTACATTGCAATGAAATGGCTTACATTTATGTGGTACCTTATAGTTAGCCAAGTTTTTGCTCCTAACCACTCTTTAAGGTGGACAAGGAAAGGAGGAGACAATAAAAATGAAGTTTGTTCAGGTGGTGTGACATATTCAAGTTTAATAAGTGAGGAAGTGCCAGTTTGAGGACTTAAAGCCAAGTTTTTTGATTGCAAATTCAAGGTAATTTCTACTGATTTCATAATGTGTTTTCTTTTTTTACATCAAGTGACTGAAAAGTGCTTAACACACTATAGACATTTAAATGCTTGCTTATTTAATTGATTAACTGATTGATCAAATACTTTAGGGTATTCCCAAATTGACTTTTTTTTATTGCCAATTTCTTTTTTTTTCATTGTTTTCAATAGTATTTTATTTTCCCAAATACACGTAAAGATACTTTTCAGAATTAATCTTTGCAAGATATTGTGTTCCAATTTTTTTTTCCTCCCTTCCTCTCTTACTTCCCCCTTCCCCAAGACAGCAGGCAATCTGATATAGGTTAAACGTGTACAATTCTTCTAAACATATTTCTACATTTTTCATGTTGTGGAAGAAAAATCAGACCAAAAGGGGGAAAAAAACCCACAAGAATGAAAAACCAACCAAACAAAAAAAGTGAAAACACTATTCTTGGATCCACATTCAGTCCCCATATTTCTCTCTCTGAATGGCATTTTCCATCCCATGTCTATTGGAATTGTTCTCAAGTAGACTTTATAATACAAATTATATGAGTTTCTGGTGTGAGTGATTTCTTCAGATCTCATCAGCATACTGGGTAGAAAGCAGCTTAAAAGGAACCAAAGTAGGAGAGGGCTCTTGTGAGATAGCTGCCTGCAGTGAAGTGGAGACCACTGGTGGAGATAGGATAGGGAACCAGAGAGCAGTGGAGCAAAGGCTAGCTGACAGCTCAAGGATGCTATTGATAGGGTATTCAAAGAAACTACTCAAAGAGAAGAGGACCAATTATTCTAAAAGAAAACTAACATTTGAAATTCTGAATTTTAAAGAGAGAGTGTACAAGAAGGCAGGAAAACCAGAAGTCAAAGGTGGACAACAAGGGTACAAGCTGGGAGCTCTCTGATTTTCCTCCTTTTAGGAACTTTTGAACAGTTATATTTGAACCTGAGTGTGGACCGTGTGATAATTCTAATGTTTCCAAATTTCTGCAAGCCACTACATATTATCCAATACTTATGTTATTACTAGAAGGTAATTTTTTCTGATTATCATGTCAGTAATGTCAGTAACTTTCCTATCACTATACTAAGATACATTGTCTTGTGTTGATACAATTCCATGTAATATTGTATACTTTTATTATCTGTATTAATGTCTTAATTCCTTTAGATTTTCAGCTCTTTGAAAACGAGCATTCCATCTTATGTAATCATGTAACCTTCCCAGAAGCTAGTCCAAAGCTTGACATAAAGTGGAGAATGGATGAATGGATGGATGGATGAGTGCATGGATGGACAAATGAATGGATTTCTTTGTAAAGTTCAATTCAAATGTCTCATTGTGGAAGCTGTGTTAACTTGTCAAAGAATTCTAACCTGGGAAAATGCAAGTTCTGAGAGATTTTACTGTGAAGGAAGATTTGTTCTAGGTTCCTAGAGACAGTCTGTTTTCTTATTCCAGCCTACAATGAAAGGAATAAAATCAGAAGTCAAGACCTGCCTATCCTCCTTGAAGTTAAGAAAGTGACTCAGTAATGATAGAAATTGACCATATGGCTAAATTGACTAGTTTGGTCCTAGAAATGATATTAAGCTCCATGTTACCTTTTTTTTTTCTTTTTGTGCTGATTGTGAAGAATGATGAAAAAAGGATCAGAAGTTACTAAGAATGATATCACTTTCAAATCCTCCAGAAGCATTACAAAAAAAACCCCTCTAATTATTTCCTAACAGAGAGAAAATGACTGGTTGCCAATGTGACTGTCATTTCTGGGTCAATTCTTTGTGTATAGTAAGATTACTATTCTGCTTGAGCAAAGTTTAAAATCATTGCCAGATTAGAAGAAAAAATAAAAATGAGAAGGTCCACCAGACAACAGAATTAACCTTCCCCTGACTTATTTAAACATACTATTTGTGTTGAAAAAGGGAAATGGATTAAAAAGCAACAGATATCAATATATAATCACAAAAATGTATAATCTGGCCTAGCTACACAGAAAAAAAAATGAGTGAGTGATGAATGTTCACTATTTCAAGCCAGGGATTCTTAACCCTTTTTATGTCATTGACCCTTTTTTTTGTAAAACTGATAAAACCCAAACAGAACAGGAGAAAATAAATTATCTTTTGAGAAACAATTGTGCTCATAGTAACCATAAGCCTGTCTCTAAACAAAAGTCCATCTTTTTAATATCAATGTTGTTCAAGAGAAATAATGATTACCACAAGGGGGAGGTACACATAGTAGTGAGCAGGCAACATAATTAAGTATGTGTGTGTATTCACTGAAGAATTAACTAGGAAAAAAGACATAAAGTCTTAAAGAATTTCCTCAGTCCGGATAAAGATTTTGGTCAGGTGAGAAGAAGAGACAACATACAGAAAAGAGGTCTAAAGGAAAGCTCATTTGTTATCTACCTGTTGTTCCTCTCTAGCATATTGGGTAGCCATCCAATTTTACAGAATAACATGTCAATATGTTGAATTCTGCAAGATGTGGGAATGATACTTATACTGATGAGATCACAGATTCATTAAAGTATTGAAGTTTAAGAATGCAAGAGTGAGAGAATGAATGAAAATGATGGCAGAATAAAAGCCTTTACTCAACTGAACTCTCCTAAATTCCCCTTCAAACAACTTGAGGCATTATTTTAAATGCCTCAAATCAAATTCTGGAGCAGTAGAAGTAACAATAGGATTGTTTAAAAAATAAAGTGGTGAGAAAGAGGGATATAATGTGTAGAATAGGGAATAGAGTGGCAAAATGAGGTAAATCCTTTCACATAAGAGATATAAAAGGAAGAATTTTGACAGTATTTGAACCTTATTCTTATTGAAATTGACTCAAAAAGAGAATAAATTATACTCTCAGTTGTGTATAGTAATTTATCTTCTTCTACAGAAGTAGAGGAAAGTAAGAGAAGAGAGGAATAAGAAAAAGGTGAGTGACAGAAGAGAGGATGAATTGAGGAAGCAAAACAAACTTTTGAAGAGGGAAAACATGAAAGGAGACAGAGACAGAGAGAGAGAGAGAAAGAGAGAGAGAGAGAGAGAGAGAGAGAGAGATACACAGAGAGATTGCATAAAGAGAGAAACAGACATACAGAGGCAGAGACAGAGAAAAAAGAGACAGAGACATAGAGAATGGAAAACAGGATTGAGGAAAACACATAGTAATAATAACTAGAAAATGGAATATACTTGTGACGACCGTGCTAGCACCCCAGATATCCCAGAATCAGCCGGAGTCAGGATTAGCAAAAGTCCTTAGTCTTTATTCTTGGTCTTTAGACGCAGGAATGAACAGGATGGAAGAAGAATCTTCACAATGGCCTTCTCCTTCATCTATGGCCAAAGTGACTCTGGCTAGTCTTACTCCACCCCCTAGTCCCTCCTACAGTCCTCTGTATACACCAATCATTGACCCAGCACAGGACAGTGGGAAGGACCATTTTCCAAGCATATGCCCATAGAGTATTGTCTAATCAGTAATTAGCCCTAAGTGCTTGCACCAACATCAATGCAACGACTCAAGAGTTTCAGCCCTCTACATATACCCACCTATAAAATGCAAGCAAATAGGTTAGTGAGTTAAAAATGAGATTCCTTGACCCAAAAAATGTATTTATAAGCAACACACTTGAAACAGAGAAATACACAGAGTAAAGGTCTGGTGCCAGAGTAGAATCTATTATGCTTCTGCTGAAGTAAGGGGAAAAAATTGGAGGTAAAAATTATGATTTCAGACAAAGCAAAAGCAAAAATAGATCTAATTAAAAGATTTAAACAGGTACTACATTTTCCTTATCAGAATTAAACAAATCTAACAAAATAAATAGACAAGAAAGAAATTAGCAAGATGAATAAAATCTTAGAAAAATTAGACATGACAGACCTCTGAAGAAAAATGAATGGAAATAGAAAAGAATATACCTTTTTTTTTTTAAAAAGCAGTATCTGACATCTACAAAAAATTAATCATGTATTAGGACATAAAAACCTAACATCCAAATGTAAGAAAGTTGAAATATTAAATGTATCCTTTTCAGATTACAATGCAATAAAATTAAATTCAATAAAGGGTCATTGAAAAGAGATTAAAATTAATTTGAACCTAAATAATCTAATGCTTAAGAATGAGGGAGTCAAAGAACAAATCAGAAATAATTAAAAATTTAATTTAAGTGAATGTCAATGAGACAACATACCAAAATTTATAGGATATGACCAAAGGAGCACTTAGAAAAAATATTTAGATCTCTAAACACCTGGATCAATAAAATAGAGAAAAAGCAAATTATTAAATTGGCATGCAATTTAAAAACTTAGGAAGATAAGAAATTTAAACATAATAAAAAAATTAAATTGGAATTCCTCAATATCAAAAGAGAGATTAATAAAACTGAAAGAAAATCTTGAACAAATAAATAAAACTAAAATCAAGTTTTATGGGGAAAAATAAACCATTATTTAATTTGATTTAAGAAAATTGCATTACCAGTTTAAAAATTGAAAAGGGTCAATTCTCCACCAATATAGAAGAAATAAAAGCAATTATTAAGAATTATTTTGTTCAATTATGTGATGATAAATCTTGACAATCTAAGTTAAATAGATGAATCTTTACAAAAACATAAACTATCCAGATTAACAGAAGAAGAAATAGAACACTTAAATGTATAGTAGAAAAAGAAATGGAACAAGCCTTAAATGAGCTCCCTAAGGAATAATCTCCAAGATAGATGGATTAACAAGTGAATTTTTCCAAAGATTTAAAGAACAGATCATTGCAATACTATGTAAATAATTTGGAAAAAATAGGTGAAGAAATAGATCTACCAAATTTGTTTTATGATACAAATATTTTGTTGATACATAAACCAAGAAAAGTAAAAACAGAGAAAGAAAACTGTAAACCAATTTTTCTAATGAATATTCATGCAATTATTTTACTCTTTTTTATATATAGCTTTTTATTTACAAGATATATGCATAGGTAATTTTTCAGCATTGACAGTTGCAAATCCTTTTGTTCCAACTTTTTCATTCCTTCCCCCCACCTCTTCCCCCAGATGGCAGGTTGACCAATACATGTTAAATATGTCAAAGTATAAGTTAAATACAATATATATGATACATATCCAAACAATTATTTTGCTGTATAAAAAGAGTCAGATTTTGAAATAGTGTACAGTTAGCCTGTGAAGGAAATAAAAAATGCAGGTGGACAAAAATAGAGGGATTGGGAATTCTATGTAGTAGTTCATAGTCATCTCCCAGAGTTCTTTCCCTGGGTGTAGCTGGTTCAGTTCATTACTGCTCTATTGGAATTGATTTGGTTCATCTCATTGCTGAGGATGGCCAGGTCCATCAGAATTGATCATCATATAGTATTGTTGTTGAAGTATATAATGATCTCCTGGTCCTGCTCATTTCACTCAGCATCAGTTCATGTAAGTCTCTCCAGGCCTTTCTGAAATCATCCTGCTGGTCATTTCTTACCGAACAATAATATTCCAGAACATTCATATACCACAATTTATTCAGCCATTCTCCATTGATGGGCATCCACTCAGTTTCCAGTTTCTGGCCACTACAAAGAGGGCTGCCACAAACATTCATGCACATAGAGGCCCATTTCCCTTCTTTACAATCTCTTTGGGATATAAGCCCAATAGTAACACTGCTGGGTCAAAGGGTATGCACAGTTTGATAGCTTTTTGAGCATAGTTCCAAATTGCTCTCCAGAATGGCTGGATGTATTCACAATTCCACCAACAATGTATCAGTGTCCCAGTTTTCCCACATCCCCTCCAGCATTCCACATTATCTTTCCCTGTCATTCTAGCCAATCTGACAGGTGTGTAGTGGTATCTCAGAGTTTGTCTTAATTTGCATTTCTCTGATTAATAATGACTTGGAGCATCTTTTCATATGGCTAGAAATAGTTTCAATTTCTTCATCTGAGAATTGTTCATATCCTTTGACCATTTATCAATTGGACAATGGCTTGATTTCTTATAAATTAGAGTCAATTCTCTATATATTTTGGAAATGAGGCCTTTATCAAAATCTTTGACTGTAAAACTGTTTTCCCAGTTTGTTCCTTCCCTTCTAATCTTGTCTGCATTAGTTTTGCTTGTACAAAAAGTTTTCAATTTGATATAATCAAAAATTTCTATTTTGTGATCAATAATGATCTCCAGTTCTTCTTTGGTCATAAATTCCTTCCTCTTCCACAGGTCTGAGAGGTAAACTATCCTATGCTCTTCCAATTTATTTATAATCTCATTCTTTACACCTAAGTCATAAACCCATTTTGACTTTATCTTGGTGTATGGTGTTAAGTGTGGGTCAATGCCTAGTTTCTGCCATACTAATTTCCAATTTTCCCAGCAATTTTTGTCAAACAGTGAGTTATTATCCCAAAAGCTTGGGTCTTTGGGTTTGTCAAACACTAGATAATTAAAGTTATTGGTTGTTTTGTCCTTTGAACTTAACCTATTCCATTGATCAGCTAGTCTATTTCTTAGCCAATACCAAATGGTTTTGATAACTGCTGCTTTAGAATATAATTTTAGATCTGGTACATCTAGGCCACCTTCATTTGAATTTTTTTTCATTAATTCCCTTAAAATTCTTGACCTTTTGTTTTTCCATATGAACTTTGTTGTTATTTTTTTTAGGTCATTAAAATAGTTTTTTGGGAGTCTGATTGGTATAGCACTAAAATAAATAGATTAGTTTAGGTAGTATTGTCATCTTTATTATATTTCCTCATCCAATTCAAGAGCATTTAATATTTTTCCAATTGGTTAGATCTGACTTTATTTGTGTGGAAAGTGTTTTGTAGTTTTGCTCATAAAGTTTCTGATTTTCCCTTGGCAGATAGATTCCTAATTTTTTTATACTGTCCGTACTTACTTTAAATGGAATTTCTCTTTGTAACTCTAACTTTTGGATTTTGTTAGTGATGTATAAGAATGCTGATAACTTATGTGGGTTTATTTTGTATCCTGCAACCTTGCTAAAGGTGTACATTATTTCTAATAGCTTTTTAGTAGAATCTCTGGGGTTCTCTAAGTATACCATCATATCATCAGCAAAGAGTGATAATTTGGTTTCCTCATTACCTACTCTAATTCCTTTAATCTCTTTCTCAGCTCTTATTGCCAAAGCTAGCATTTCTAATACAATATTGAATAGTAATGGTGATAGTGGGCAGCCTCGTTTTGCTCCTGATATTATTGGGAATTGTTGCAGTTTGTCCCCATTATATATGATGCTTATTGATGGTTTTAAATAGATGCTACAGATTATTTTAAGGAAAAGTCCATTTATTCCTATACTCTCAAGTGTTTTTTTTAAAATAGGAATGGATGTTATATTTTATTAAATGCTTTTTCTGCAAATATTGAGATGATCATATGGTTTTTCTTAATTTGGTTATTAATATGGCCAATTATACAGATAGTTTTCCTAATATTGAACCATCCCTGCATTCCTGGTATAAATCCTACTTGATCATGGTGTATTATCCTAGGGATGATTTTCTGTAGTCTTTTTGCTAATATTTTATTTAAGATTTTAGCATCAATATTCATTAGGGAGATTGGTCCATACTTCTCTTTCTTGGTTTCAACCTACCTGGTTTAGGTATCAATACCATGTCTGTGTCATAAAAGGAATTTGGTAGGACTCCTTTATTCTCTATTTTTTCAAATAGTTTATATAGCTTTGGGGCTAATTGTTCTTTAAATGTTTGGTAGAATTCACATGTAAATCCATCTGGTCCTGGGGATTTTTTCTTAGGGAGTTGATTAACAGCTTGTTCTATTTCTTTTTCTGAAATGGGACTATTTAAGCAATTTACTTCTTCCTTTGTTAATCTGGGAAGCCTATATTTTTGGAGATAGTCATCCATTTCACTTAGGTTATCAAATTTATTGGCATAAAGTTGGGCAAAGTAACTCCTTATTATTGTTCTAATTTCTTCTTCATTGGTGGAAAGTTTTTCATTTTTAAGACTAACAATTTGATTTTCCTCTTTCCTTTTTCTAATCAGATTTACCAAAAGTTTATCTATTTTTTTTCATAAAACCAACTCTTAGTTTTATTTATTAATTCAATAGTTTTTTTTTTTACTTTCAATATTATTAATTTCTCTTTTTAATTTTAGAATTTCAAGCTTAGTATTTGATTGGGAGTTTTTAATTTGGTCTTTTTCTAGTTTTTTTAAGTTTCAAGCACAGTTCATTGATCTTCTCTTTCTCTATTTTATTCAAGTAAGCCTCTAAAGATATAAAATTTCCCCTTATTACCGCTTTGGCTGCATTCCACAAATTTTGGTATGATGTCTCATTGTCGTCATTATCTTGAATGAAATTATTAATTGTGTCTATGATTTGCTGTTTCACCCAATCATTCTTTAAGATGAGATTATTTAGTTTCCAACTACTTTTTGGTCTATTTACCCCTAACGTTTTGTTGAATGTAGTTTTTATTGCATCATGATCTGAAAAGAAAGCATTTACTATTTCTGCCTTCCTGCATTTAATTTTGAGGTCTTTATGTCCTAATATATGGTCAATTTTTGTATAGGTTCCATGAACTGCTGAGAAGAAAGTATACTCCTTTCTGTCACCATTCAGTTTTCTCCAAAGATTTATCATATCTAATTTTTCCAATAGTCTATTTACCTCTTTAATCTCTTTCTTATTTGTTTTATGGTTTGATTTATCTAATTCTGAGAGTGCAAGATTGAGATCTCCCACTATTATAGTTTTGCTGTCTACTTCTTCTTGCAACTCTCTTAACTTCTCCTTTAGGAAGTTAGATGCTATACCACTTGGTGCATATATGTTTAGTATTGATATAGCTTCGTTGTCTAGAGTATCCTTTAGATGTAATTATTTTAAATAAAATACTAACAAGAATATTAAAGCATGATATCACAAATATCATGCACTATGATTAGGTGTCATACCAGGAATACATTGGTGGTTCAATATTAGAAAAAATATTAGAATAATTGACCATATCAATAACAGAAACAACAAAAATCATATGATTATCTCAATAAATGCAGAAAAAGCTTTTGACTAAATAGAACACTCATTCTTTTTTTTTTTTTTAAGTTTATTTATTTTTTTTATTTAATAGTCTTTTATTTGCAGGATATATACATGGGTAACTTTACAGCATTAACAATTGCCAAACCTCTTGTTCCAATTTTTCACCTCTTACCCCCCACCCTCCCTAGATGGCAGGATGACCAGTAGATGTTAAATATATTAAAATATAAATTAGATACACAATAAGTATACCTGACCAAAACGTTATTTTGCTGTAGAAAAGAATCGGACTCTGAAATATTGTACAATTAGCTTGTGAAGGAAATCAAAATGCAGGTGTGCATAAATATAGGATTGAGGAATTCAATGTAATGGTTTTAGTCATCTCCCAGAGTTCTTTTCTGGGCATAGCTGGTTCAGTTCATTACTGCTCCATTGGAAATGATTTGGTTGATCTCGTTGCTGAGGATGGCCTGATCCATCAGAACTGGTCATCATATAGTATTGTTGTTGAAGTATATAATGATCTCCTGGTCCTGCTCATTTCACTCAGCATCAGTTCATGTAAGTCTCTCCAGGCCTTTCTGAAATTACCCTGTTGGTCATTTCTTACAGAACAGTAATATTCCATAATTTTCATATACCACAATTTATTCAACCATTCTCCAACTGATGGACATCCATTCAGTTTCCAGTTTTTAGACCACTACAAAGGGCTGCCACAAACATTCGTGCACATACAGGTCCCTTTCCCTTCTTTATAATCTCTTTGGGATATAATCCCAGTAGTAACACTGCTGGATCAAAGGGTATGCACAGTTTGATAACTTTTTGAGCATAGTTCCAAACTACTCTCAAAATGGTTGGATTCGTTCACAACTCCACCAACAATGCATCAATGTCCCAGTTTTCCTGCATCCCCTCAACAATCATCATTATTTTTCCTGTCATCTTAGCCAATCTGACAGGTGTGTAGTGAGTATCTTAGAGTTGTCTTAATTTGCATTTCTCTGATTAATAATGACTTGGAGCATCTTTTCATATGACTAGAAATAGTTTCAATTTCTTCATCTGAGAATTGTCTGTTCATATCCTTTGACCATTTTTCAATTGGAGAATGGCTTGATTAGAACACTCATTCTTAGAAAGCATACGAATAAATGGACTTTCCTTAAACTGATAAGTAGTATTTTTTTAAAGCTATTAACATATTTTTAAATGATGAGGTGATTCAGGCCATTTCCAATAGGCTTGACATATTATTATAATGGGGGGAAGTGAGGGACAAAAATTTGGAACACAAGGTTTTGCAAGGGTGAATGTTAAAAACTATCTTTACATATATTTTGATAATAAAAAGCAATTTTAAAATAATTAAAACCACCCGCAAATTCCAGCTTCTGGGATAAAATTCACTATTTGACAAAAAATGCTGGGGAAACTGGAAAATAATATGCCAGAAACTCAGCATAGACCTCCCACCATATACCAAAATAAGGTCCAAATGGGTACATGATTTGAGTACAAAGGGTGATATCATAAGTAAATTAGGAGAGCAAGGGATATTATCTATCAGATCTTTGGAGAAGGGAGGAATTTATAACCAAGGAAAAATTAGAAAATATTATGAAAAACAAAATGGACAACTTTGATCACATTAAATTGAAAAAAATTGCACAAATAAAATTGAAAGCAAAATACAAAGCTGGGGAAAAAATTCTTACAGCCTGTGTTTCTGATAAAGGTCACATTTCTAAAATATACAAATAACTGTGTCAAATTTATAAGAATACAAGTCATTCCCCAATTGATAAATGGTCAAAGGATATGAACTGACAATTTTCAGTGATGAAATTAAAGCCATCTATAGTTATATGAAAAGATGCTCTAAATCACTATTGATTAGAGAAACACAAATTAAAACAACTCTGAGGTACCCCGTCACACCTCTTAGATTGACTAAAACAATGATAAATGTTAGAGGGGATATGGGAAAATTGGGACACTAATGCATTGTTAGTGAAGTTGTGAAGTGATCCAACCATTCTGGATAGCAATTTGGAACTCCCAGCTCAATTTACAGAAGAGGAAACTGAGACAAATAAGGTTAAGTGATTTGCCCAAGATCATATAGTTAGTAAGTGTCTGAAGTCATATTTGAACATAGGAATATGACTCTTTCTAACTCTAGGCCTAGTGTTCTTTCCACTGTGTCACCTAGCTGCCCTTGCTATTTGTTTAAGCACTAGCAAAATGTGGATATTCAGGACATTGAAGGTATTTGGAGGGTTTTATATAAGGGTCACTTTTCAGAAGGGGGAAGGTTGGGGGTTAATTCCAATTTCCTGATTTTTTACAGATAAGGAAACTAAGGTACTAGTTTAAGTTACAAAACTATATAACTAGTAAATATATGTAGTGGTATTTGAAACCAAGTCTTCCTGATCCTAAATTCAAATGTCCAAACTATTACCCACTGCTATCTTCATAAGATTGTTGCTCTGTATAGTCCAAAGAACTCTAGCAATATGAGTTACTGTTATTTACTATTAATCATGTTATTATTAGTCACATGTCTAGCTTCTTTCCTTCTGTCCCAAAAGGCTTCATAGTTCAGCACCTTTAAGTCCAGAATCTCCACACATTTCCAGGTTTGTTATCTGGGGCACACACATTAGTTAAGATTTGTTAGCTCTAAGTAGTGGCTTTTTGGACACTCTCCACACACCCTAGACTGCTTGGTCAGGAATTCTGTGGTGTACCCATATTGATGAGAATATTTGCTCTCACAGTAGAAATAAGAAAGGCAATTCATGTAAAATCAGTGTTAAATCACCTTCCAGAATGATTGTATCCTTTTTTGTAGATCTTAAAACTGTGTCTAATCCCTTTCTTCCTCCTCTTCTGCCCCTATTCTGACTAGCTGTTATTCATTTCTCTTTTTCTTTTGGCATCATGAAATGTCCTCATTTTGGTTTGAACCCAGACCGCTGAAATGTCAGGAAGAAAGTTGACTTTCTATTTCCAGAACACATAGAGGGAAGGCCAGCTGTAGAAATTGTGAATAAAGCAGAGTTTATCTAGCTTCTGCTCCTCCTCCCTCTTTGGGGTCCCCTTCTTTCCTTGTGCTCTATACCAGGTGCCCAAGATCTTCACGAAGCCCAGTTCTTTCCCCAGGAATATATTAATTCATCACAAATCCTGCCAGTGGGTCCATTCATTCATTCTCTCCTTAGTTATTCTTTCTTACTTCAGTACCCTGATGAATCTGTGAGATCAGAGAAATCTCTCCTTTTTCTGAGTTGTTATTGTTTTTTTATTTTGTATGACTCTTCTTCCCTCATCACAGGATCATAGATCTAACACTGGAAGGAACCTACAAAGTCATTTACCCCAATACCCTTTTAGGGATGGAAACTAAGACTCAAGGATACTGTAAATTATGTGAAGTTGCCCAGGAAGAATAGCATCAAAAGCAGGATGAAGGGCCAAAGTCCTTTTAAGCCATAGCTTTTCATATGTGTGTGTACATAGACATATATATGTGTCTATACATATATATAAACATGTATATATGTGTGTGTGTTAGCATTTATAAAATCTTCAACTAGCTAGTTCTTGTTTGATGTATATGCTTCTGAAGAGTAGACAGTACTGTTCCAGAGCCTTCAAAAAGTCTTGTCCTCCATCTTTTTATTTCCTATTAGCATTGGCTAACTAGTGTACATAAAGATGTCTTGCAATTAATCTAAAGTTACTAGGATGCTGCAATCGCATCTATTTCCTAAGATTGACTCTAACTTTTACAACTCTTTGGGGAAATTCACTCTAGCATCTTGATTTGAAGTAGAAATGTCAAAACATTTTGTGCCTGTGAAACAATGTTTTGGTTCTTTCATAATTTTCCTTGCTGGATCTGCCAAGTATAAAATATATTTGTACTTAAAACAAATGTTATCTCTCCCAGAACCTAGACTATTCTCCCACCCACTTCAAGTCACAAATAGTGAATGCATGGCATACGATGAAGCTATTTGAAATTAATTCCTTAGGTTTTTAAGTGAAGTTGAGAGAATATTTCTTGAGCATTTATGTTCCCAGAACTATAGCAAATATCCAAGACTATAATGTGGTCCCATCACTCTAGAAGCTTAAAATCTAGTTGGACAGAGGCCAGTAATGTAAATGGAGAAAGAAAAAATTTACATGGAAAAATGAGAGTAACAACTTCATGGTATAATGGATGAAGGGATGAACTTTTAGTCAAGAAAAATGTAGGTTCAAGCCCTGCCTCAGACATATACTTACTGTGTGATCATGAGTACCCTCATTGTACCCAGGAAATACTGAAGAATATAGCACTAAAATTTAAAATATGTACAAATAAGTTGTCAATCTGCATTGATGAAGGGTGATAGTAGGAGGTTCTCCACACCAGTAATGTAGACTCCATTCCACATCCTTCCACCCCAAATAACAGGCATTTGTGAGATATCTGCTAGATTTGGGATCAGAATGGAGATGACAAAATGAAAGAACTGAGAGAGAATTTAGACACCATCTCACTGAAATCCTTCATTTTACAGATGAGGAAATTAGATTCACAGATGTAATTTACCAAAAAGCATAGAGACAGCAAAAAACCAAGATTTGAATGCAAGTCCATGACTCCAAATCTCATGAGGTTTCCATAAATGCATTATGTTTCTGTTTTATTTGGCACAGTGAAGTCAATGCTCTCAGAGTTAAGAGAAGGATCAGTTCAGTTTTAAGCTGTCAGGAAAAGCTTCAATGAAGAGGAAGAATGAGGAATGTTTAAAATGATTTAAAAACAATCATATGAAGTATTCATTAGGTCTAACCTAACGATAATTGATTTGCACAAATGTGAAATGTGTCCATGTAATGTGTTAAAATTCTATATTCTGTGTAAGTATTAAGTTACCAAAGAAATCACATGATCCCAGAGTATAAGCAATGTCACTGGCCTAAAAGACTATCCTCATGTCTGAGGATGTGAGTGCCATATTTAATGTGATTCACATCCAGGAGCTAGTTCAGGCCCTGAGGAGATCTGACTCACTGGGTATGATTGTTCCTTGCAGAGGAATGGAGATAGGCACTCCCATAATGCTTTATAATGATAATGAACATCCCACTATAGTTGACATGAATTAGGAGGCATTAAGAACAGTCTGTCCTGGAGGAGAAATTGGTGGTCCCCTGTACGTAACTTACGGGGCTCTAGAAAGACCCTCTGTTCCCAAATCTTTTTTATCAGCTTGCCCAATCCTCTTAAAATCCAGCTTTAAATATTCTGGCCTATTTGTCATTTTTCACATATGACTTTTTTCTCCTGGATCCATGCCTTTGAACTGGGTGTCACCCATATGCTTAAAGTGTAGAACCTCAAGCTTCAAGAGAGAATGGCAACAAGAATTTATTAAATACCTACTACGTGCTCAGTATTTTACAGTATTGTATTATTTGATCCTCACAAGAACCTGGGAGGTATGTGCTATTTTTATTCTCAGTTTACAGTTAAGAAAACTGAGGCCAAAAGAAAATAAGTAACTCTTCCAGGCTCATCTAGCAAATATCTGAGGCTAGATTTGAATTTCATACTTTATGATTTTAGGTCCAGAATTCTACCTATTTCAACACTGACCTGCTTTGTGACTCATTTCCTGGGGCCAGCTTACTCTCTTAGGTCACCTTTCACATACTCTCTAAATAATCTTGAACAAAACCCATTTAGAAACATAGTGTCACCCAGTTAGCAAATGAGAGCAAGGATTTTTTTGTTTGTTTGTTTTGATATCCCTACTGTTTAGCACACAGCCTGACACACAGTAAGTCTTGATAAGTGCTTGTACATTAATTGATCTTGGCTTTACTTTACAGAAAATTCTCCTCAAACTGCAAAAGCTTAAGAAAAGGAAATTCATAAGATTGAAAAATAGTCTACCATAATTTGTAAGCACACTCCCTTCCAAGGATGAAAATATGCAACAGTTCAAAAACTAATAATCAAAGGGACTAGGATAGGTAACTTAGTCAAGGTCACAGAGTCTGTGTCAGATTTAGAACATGACCCCAGGTGTTCCTGAATCTGTGGCCTACTATTGCTCCATAGGCAACCCAACTCTCACACCTAAATACAGAATTTCTTAGCCTAGGGTAAATACTTGGTGTCTTTTTTATATATAAAATATTTTGATAACTGTATTTCATGATAATTGGTTTCCTTTAAAATCTTAATTATTTGATTTGATTCACTTTAAAATATTTTGAAAAGGGGGACCGTTGGTTTTATCAGAATGCTGAGATGAGCCATGGTCCAAAAAAGTTAATAAAAGTAAATTTTCTGTTTTCCTGTTTTCCAAAATCCCCAAACAAAACAAACAAAAAAACATATGGAGTCCTAAAAAGCTGGACTGAAATGACTGAATAACAAAGGAGGAAGGAAACTCTTACACTACACATCATCTGACCTGAAATGCCCTTTCCCTTTTCTTTCTTTTCTTTCTTTTTTTTTTGTTATACATGTTAAAATATATGTTAAATCCAATATGTATAAACATATTTATACAATTCTGTTGTTGCACAAGAAAAATTAGATCAAAAAGGAAAGAAAATGAGTAAGGAAACAAAATGCAAGTAAACAACATCAAAAAGATTGAGAATGTGTGATCCACATTCAGTTCCCACAGTTCTCTCTCTGGGTGTAGATGATTTCCTTCATCACAAAATCTTTGGAACTGACTTCAATCATCTCATTATTGGAAGGTCACATTCATCAGAATTGATTGATGTATAATATCCCTCTTCTTTCTATACAAGTTCCCATCAATCTTCAAGTTTGTCCCTCCTCCTTCCTAAAGTTTTCTCAGACTATTTTAACTTTTGCCTATAGATTTTATTTCTATTCTAGTCAATTCTCCACAAATTCGAATACTGAAGCAAAGGTCAGACCAATGTTGTAGAGCAGCACCACAAACCAAGGATCCCTAGAATGTAGCCAGCAATATTTTTGAGTGCTGCCAGTACCAGATTAAAATTTAATTAGGAAAATTAATGAAAAATTACAATTTTACTGTTTTTAGTTACTTCAGTTGTGTCCATCTCTTCCTGACTTCATTTGGGATTTTCTTGGCAAATATACTGAAATGGCTTGCCATTTCCTTCTCCAGCTTATTTTACACTTGAGGAAACTGAGGCAAATAGGATTTAAGTGACTTGCCCAAGGGTTACATTGTTAATGAATCTTTCTGACTTCAGTTCTGGTACTCTATCTACTGCCTATCTAGGTGTCCTCTAGAATATAAATAATGTTAATGTGTGGTCTTCTAAGTCAATATGCAATAGCTAGGAACTTTATGTACAATTTAATGGTCCCTGTTTCTATTTGAGTTTGACACCATTGCTCTCTAGAGAACCTTTAGCACAGAAGATTCCAAAAGGATTTTGCTTGAATTTATGGTTATGTTTTCTTAAATAGTAACCAGTTGTCTTTCCTAAATCACCTAAATATGTGACGCTATTGTTCTGTCATCAGTAGAATAAGTAATTTTAAGTTGCCTGTGGTTATTTAAATAACTGTGAAGATGAATTTGTATGAAATGATCTTCAACCTCTCATCCGATCTCTCTACTGACCAAAGACAAACATTTGTGTTACAGCTGGCTGGGGCTTTCTTTACAATCCATGGCTGGGAGAAGGACAATAAGACATAGGTGTACAAAACACTTTTGGTTTACACATTACTTTTCTCAATACAAAAGTCTTGTCATGTGTAGAAAGCATAAATATTATTATTGCCATTTTATAGATGAAGAAGGTAGAACAATGAGAAAGAAAGAACCATGCCTCCACTTAGCCAGTTAAATTGCCTAAGTAAAGATATAAAATCTAGCCTCCAGGAATAATACACATATCCTAAATGTATCACACCAATGTGATAGGATTTCCATCTACTAGGTTTCCCCCTTCATTGTCTTTTGTTGTTGCCACATTTATTTTAAAAAGTACCTTCCATAAAATACTAACATCTTAAATCACAGAGACTTAGATTTGGAACAGGAACTAGAAGCAAGCACGAGGTTATCTGATTCAATCTTCATTTTAAGGATGTGGAAATTTGGATATAAAGAAGTTAAATGATGGGTCCCAGGCCATCCAGGTAGTAAATGGAAGAAGCATTATTAAAACCAGGGTAACTTGACTTTAAATTCAGTGGTCTTTCCATAGAATCAAGCTGCAATAATACATACTGGTTCTATATTTTAAAAATTCTACAGTCTTTGATTTTGAAGAGATATTAAAGATAATCCTATTCAACCTGTCACCCAATGCTTTTTATAACTTCAATTAATCCTTGTATAACATCATTCATTGGTGACTGTTTACCTGTTATTTGAATACTTCCTTAGCCAGGGACCTCATTACCTAATAAGATCTTCTATTGTACTGCTTTTTTCTGATTATATTCCTAATATTGAGCCACAAATTTCCCTTCCTTGAATTTCTACTGAGTCATCCTAGTTTGTCCTCTTCAACTTGACAGGAAGTCTATGTTGTATATAGATTTTTTTTTAACAATTTGTTATTCATTTGGGATCAAATTTCATTCTAAATTAGTTGATCAAACAGCTGTTTGCTGAATATTTATGTACCTAGAATTTTACTACAGCAGCAACAGAAAAATAGAAGAATTTACAATCTGTGACGATCTTAATATTTTTCTTATAAATCAACAAACATTATTAGGTACTACTACATGCCAAGAACTCTTCTAAGTACTGAGAATACAAATAAGGAACTGGATAGTCTTTGCCTTCAAAATGTTTTTATTCTAATGGAAGAGATGATATGTTGACAAATGAGTCAAAACAGAAGACATATACATAAATGAATACATATACATTATACATACATACATATATTTGTGTGTATATGTACAGATACATGTACAAATACATATACAATGATAGGGTCAGTGAGAATTAACAGCTAGGAGATAAGGAAAGTCTTGTAGAAGAAAGGTTCCTTGACCTTGTGTCCATCAGTACACGTACTATAAAATAGTTTTAATTACTGCATTTTAGTACAATAATTTGCTTTGGAATACTCTGTATTTTTATCTTATGCAATTAAAAATATTGTCCTGAGGAAGGGTCAAAAGGTTTCGCCAGGCTGCCAAAGGAACCCAATATAAAGGTTAAGAAACCCTGCATTAGAAGCAGGGCCTATAAGAGAATTAGGAGTTATAAAAGGTGGAGGTTGAAGAAGAAAAATTTTCCAGCTGGGCATAACCCGGAAAAAGACATTAAGGTAAGAGATGGAATGTTGTACACAGATAATTCCCCCCTTGTTTAGGAAATAAGACAACACCAATAAAGGAAGTTTCTATGGTGTCTTCTCATATAGAGGCTATCTTTTTGGGGGTGGGAAGAGGCTCTGGTTTCAAATCCTAGTTGTGTTGCTTACTAAATGAGTAAACCTGGCCAAATTATTTCATTTCTATGAATAATCTCAGTTTCTTTATCTGTAGAAAGAAGTAGTTGAAACAGATGGTCTTGGAGGTTCCTTCCAGTCCTAAAGCCCATGTAGACATCTAATTCTTCTTTCACAAGATGCTTTTTCACATAATTCACAGGATCATAAATTTAGAATAAGAGACAGTAGAGACCCTCTAATTTAGCCCCTTCTTTTAAAAAATAAGGAAAGTAAAGTTCAGAGAGGGATAGTAGATCACATAATTAGTGGATGTTAGAAATAGGATTCAAACACAAGTCTCATCTCCAAATTCTGCATTCTTTCCAGTATGTATATACTTTTGCAACCTCTGATGACAGCTATCATGATTAATTTGAGATTTTTCTAGGTTACATTTTCTATATACTTTACATATTCTTCACTATTCTGATAATTTGAATTTGAGGTATTCCATCTCCACTACTTGTACTGATTTTATTCCAGATTTCTCCCATAATATACTTTTCATGTTGTAGTATTTTCCAATGATAGTGTTTAATATTTGTCCACATAAAATTCTGTTCGTTTAGAATCAAAATTCAAAAATGTTTTGATAGACTGGAAAAATAGACTGAAATTATCTTCTTGTGATCACATTAAGTGATAGGCAACAGGATAAAGAGGACAGGATGCTAGACTTGAAATGAGGAAGATGTAAGACCATAGGCAAGTCACCTATCTTCCTAAGCCTTGGTTCTTTTTTTTTTTTTTTTTTTCTTGGTAAAAAAAAAATGGGATGACAATAACACATAATGCAGAATTGTTGTGAGAATCAAATGGGATAATGTATGGAAAAACTCTTAGCCAAGCACTTAAAGTCCTACATAAATGTCAGCTCTGGGGTGCGAATATTATGGACAGTCACCTAGTTTCTTGTGTTCAAAATTATGTTATCTTTAAAAAAAAAAAAATTAACATTTTTATTTAAAGCTTTGAGTTCCAAATTCTATCCTTTATTTCTCCTGTTATTCCTTCCTTAGATAATAAGCAACCAGATATAAGTTGTATATGTGCAGTTATGTATAACATTTACATGTTAGTCATTTTGTACAAAAATGCATGCTATTATCTTTTAACCCCTCTCTCCCCCTCTCTCTGTCTTTGTCTCTCCTTTCTGTCTCTCTCTCTCTGTATCTCTCTCTCTCTCTTTCTCTCTCTCTCTCTCTCTTCACCTCCTTATCAGCTGTATTCAAGCTTTTATGAATTCTGTCTCCATAATCTCTTTCTCATATCCATCCCATCCTCTCTGTTCCCAGAGTCACTGACTTCTTACAAGTTTAATGAACCTTTTAGTTTAGCTTTCAAGGTCTCCTGTCCTTTTAATCCCAACTTAATAGTTACCTCTTCCAAAATGCCTTTATAGATCTGATTTCAATAGTTAAAATTCTAGTGAAGCCAAATCTAGTGAAGATGCTATAGATAATCAAGCTGTCTCAGTCTCACATTCAATGCAATGATGATTTTCCCTTTAAAGCAATCAGTCTAAGAGGCTGTGCACTTAGCTTAAGGAGAGCTCTGTTACTAAAAATCATTTTGTAACCTCTCTTTTAGAATAGCTTTATTCAACAAGTGGTGATATATATATATATATATATATATATATATATATGAAAAGTTTTCTATTTTTTTAAAATGATCATCTCTTAGTGGTATGGAATTTTATGTGTTCTTTTGCTTTTTAATCCCTCCACCAAATGCCTTTAGCCACTTTATACAGCACTAAAAACCTGAGTTTTTCCAAAAAACAACAATCTCCCATTAAAAAAATAAAGACTGTACACCATTCAGAGATTGCATGGAGCATACCATATGTTCCAAAAACAATTCTTAATTGGAAATTCTAAGTTAGTTTTAATCAATGGTTTAATAAATACACAACTTTCCAAAAGAATTTCCTACACATTTGAATGCTATCATGCTTTCTAAAAAGCAGTCAGTTATTACATATTAACTTTACCTACCCCTGGAGAAAAGGTAACTGGTAAATAAAGGTAGACAGTGCAAAATTACCAGTACAGATTATTTATGTTGTAAGATCTGAGAGGAAGGGGTAATCACTAGAGGTTAAACAGAGGAAGGCCCATCTAGCCAGGAAAATAAATGCAAAGGTAACACAGACATCTCAAGGAAATAAAATAGCTGAAAACTCTGTTCTTTCCATGTTGAACCAATGTTTTGCATATAATATAATACGAATTTAATATGTCCAAATGTGTTCTTTAATTTTTGATTAATTGGGTTTAATTAATTTGCTTGATTAAATTAATTTTATTAATTTTAATCAACTCCTGTTTTCATCTACCCAGTAGTAGCATCATCACTTATAGACAGGAAGGATGTCTGCTAATGTAGCAGGGTTTGCAGAAATCCAGACATACTCTCTGCTATCATTATATGATCATTGCATAATTTTGGAGGATCCTCAAAATTTCAAAAGAATCTTCTTTTAAAATATAAATATTTTTATGCCATGCTTATTCAACTGTAAACTTTAACTTTTTCAGTTAATATATAGCAAAAATGAGACAATAGAGTACAGAGTGCAATTGAACAAGGCTCTCTAGGATAGGTGTCTTTTGAGTAAGAAGACTGAGAATAAAATAACAAGAGAGTTAACCTTGACTAGCTTCCCAATGTTGTCTTTTTCATGAAATTGTTTTGGGGTAAGACAGGAAAATAATTGATATGCTATATCCAAATGAGTGTTTATATTTATTTTATTTATTGAAATGGAACAGAAGAATAAAGGGTAATGACAGCTTTATTTAATGGAATCAACACTGAATTTAAAATAGGAGAGCCTAGGTTTGAAGTCCAGGCTTGGTATTTACTGTAAATACTTTTGTGGCTTTGCTTTAACTCTTAATTTCCCTATCTGTAGTATGAGAGAGTTAAATTTGTAGTCTATATTTCCATTTAGCTTCAAATGATAGGATCCTAAATATACAGAGTCAAGCAGAAAGCTGTGCAATATCTATACAGATAACTATATAGTTTGGGGAAAGATTTATTAATAAAAAATTAACAAAAAAGATCTATTTAAAGTCAAGTGGAACTGAATTGTTGAATACCATTAATTTTTGTGTTTTGCTTTATTTTGAATTATGAAAATTTTATCATGGTAGGTTGGCATCTCTATCGAATGAGGACATTTCTATCAATGTACTTCAGGACCATGTCTGCAATGCATAGCAGTAGAGAAATGTCTAAAGCATTGAGATATTAAATCACATATCCAACATCCTCCACAGGAGGCTTTGTGTCCACTATCTCCTTCTGCCTCCGAAATGTAACTAGGTGTCCAAACAGTGAGAGGATTGAATCTGGAGTTAGGAAGATTTGAGTTCAAATATGGACCTAGATAATTCATAAGTGTATTACCCTGGGAAAGTTAACTCAACTGTGAAATGAGAGAAATAATTGTACCTACCTCCCAGGATTGTTAGAAGGATGAGATAATTTTTAAGTGCTTAGAATAGTGCCTGTAATATAGTAGGTACAATATAAATGTTTATTCCTTTCCCCCTTCTCCTGTGATTGAAACTGGATAACAAGTCAGCATTTAGCAAATATCTCCTAGTAGTAAGTAGTATGGGTAGTTGATACAATTTAAAGAAAATATGTAATTTAAGAAAAAAAAGTTTTCTAAGATAAAGCATACTAAGGGCCAGGTACAACTTATGTAGTATAGCTCATGGGAAATCATAAGATGTGCTTGCTTGATGGCTTCCTCCATATAACATTTTTATATTGTTGAAAGAAATCAGGTTAAAATAAATATCAAGGGCAGCCTTGAAGGGAAAAATGAGTTGCAAAAAGGCCACCCGCAGTCTGAGAATCAGTGTAAAAGGAGGAGAGAAGTCCTACTCTGCCGTAGTGATGAATATTGGGAAAGGAGGCAAAGGTTACAACTGATCTTTTTTTTTTTTAAAGCTTTAGTTGAAAGAACTACCTTTTCATCTATCAGTTACCTCCTAAAGTCATTGTCCAGAGGCCAGAAATACACCATCTCATCCTATCCCAATCCTCAGTGTGAGCTCTTTAATTTTTACTGGTACATATTAATCATCAGGGGCAACTAGATGACCCAGTGGCTATAGCACCAACAGAGGACCTGAATTCAAATCCAGCCTCAGACATTTAACACTTCCTCTCTGTGTGACCCTGAGCAAATCATTTAACCCCAACTGCTTCAAAAAGAAAACAAACAACAAACAAAAACAAAAACAACCAGACAAGCTAATCATCATTAAGTGAAGATTTGACCTAATATTCTCCTGTATCTTAGTCCAACACTACTAAACAATATAATTCAGGGTTTGGAGACCTGGACTACAATTTGGAAAGAGTTCTGAAATTTGATGAAAGCAATGACCAATCATGATCTCCAGAGCACTGATGGAAGCATGCTATTTGCCTAGACAGAGACATAAATTCAGAATGTCACATAATCTCTCTCTCTCTCTCTCTCTCTCTCTCTCTCTCTGTGTGTGTGTGTGTCTGTCTGTCTCTGTCTCTTTCTCTTTCTCTGTCTCTCCATCTCTGTCACTGTTTCCCTGTTTCTCTCTCTCTCATTTTGCTTTCCTTGCTAATTCATATTTGTTACAAAGATTTGTTTTGTCTTCCTACAGAAGAGGTAAGAGAGAAAAGTTTTATTTTGTTCATTTAAAAATATTTAAAAGAAAGCATTCTATATGGGAAACCAGAGGCCCTGAGTGTGAATTTTAGCCTTGATAGATTTGTAACTTTGACCAAATCAATTAACTTTTCTGATCCTTGGACCCTCAGATGAGTTTATTATCTGAAATATGATTTTATTTTGTCAGAAGCTATTGAACTCATTACTCACTCAAAGTTATTTGCTCATGAGGAAATCAGTTATAAAACACTTAATAAGGAACTTTCTAATGCAATCCATTGATTCTTTTTCCATAAAATCTCCCGAATCCATTCTTTATCTCCACTAAAACTACCGCCATCACATTTCATCAGAAAACTATGCATGCCCTAAGTAGTCCTTTAGTCTGTCTTTTCTCTAGTCGCTGTTACAGTTGGCTAAAGTTATTCCTAAGGCACAAGTCTCACCATTCACACACATTAAGAGGCTTGCCATTGCTACCAAGATGAAAAACAATCTGTTTTTCCTAGCATTTAATACCCTTCAAAATTTGGCTCCAAACAACCCTTTCAGACTGAAATCATTTCACTCTCTTTCATGAACTGCATTGTTAGCTTTTGCATGTCCCCACTTTTGTAAATCCAGATAGACCATCTTCTGTGCCTAAAATGCACTCTTTTTTTCTGCCTTTTTCTTTTTTTCAAGACTCAACTGAAGTTCCCCCTATCTTGAAATTTTCTTTGATGCTCCTAGTAGAAAGTATTTTCTTTCCCCTAAAAATTTACCCAAATGTTTTAGAAGTCTCTTCTCTCATCACTGTCTACTATGAAATGTTTTTTTTCTTTGAATTAAGCCTTTCTTTTCTTCTCCCCATTCCCAAGTATAATATAAATTTCTTCAAGGCAGGAATGATATGTGCCATTTTAATCTTTGTGTCCTCATACCACAAGCACCCTGTCTAGTCAGAGTAGATACCTGATGTATTACTAAATTGGATTGATTTGGGGAACATTGAACAATATGAGTAGGTAAGAAAGAGTTCAAGAACGCAAAAAAATGTCCTATAAAGAAACATTTACAGGCAAATATCTAAAAGAGTTTTTCTTTTTCTTTTTTGGTTTTGAGTGTATGTGTGTGTGTGTTTGTATTTTAACCAAGTCTCTCCAAAACAAATGAGTTTTATTAGCAATCCCTCTGCCCTTTTCTTTGTTGGAGAGCTGGATCCATATATATTGCCTGTTTATAAAATCACCAAAATTTCCCTCATGTCAATCTTGTTTTTCTCTCTTCTCTCCCTAGCCACAGGGGTCTTATTCTTCCATAGAAACCACCATAGAAAAATTAAAGAGCTCACACTGAAGATTGGGATAGGATGAGATGGTGTATTTCTGGCCTCTGGACAATGACTTTAGGAGGTAACTGATAGATGAAGAGGTAGTTCTTTCAACTAGAGCTTTAAAAAAAAAGATCAGTTGTAACCTTTGCCTCCTTTTCCAACATTCATCACTATGGCAGAGTAGGACTTCTCTCCTCCTTTTCTATGAATCTATATTCCTTCTAGTATCTGTTCTTCATCCTGAAACTTTCTTGGATCTAGCTCTTCTAAGTCTTCTATCTCTTTCCTTTTATTTCTCCATTCAATCCGATGATATCAGAATTCAAGCCCCTAGGACTCTATCTTTACTAAAATCCTTGTCTATAATATCTCTGTGATCCAATCTCCCTACAACATTGCAGGATATTACTGTGAATGTAGGAAACATGCTCATCATTCCCATCAGTTGTAAATAATGAACTTGGCTCATTATTCTGGGCTCCTTAAGGATAATGAAATTTAAATAAGGTGTGATGACCGAGTATTTTAAAATCAGCCAGAGCCAGGAATTCAGGTTAAGGGAAAATCTTCAATCTTTATTCTCAGTAGAGGTGAAGAAGGATCAGAGGTGAAAGGGGATGGAAGGTGAAGGGAGGATCTCGATCACCATGTGTGCAGCTGAGTCAAGAAGCCCACCAGACCAGAAGCCAGCCAGCCTTCTCCTTTTCTCTCTTCTCCCCGCCCCTCTGCCTCCACCCACCAAAATTGTCATTTCCTATACAACACATCAGGACTTGCACAAAATGGGAGGGGGCCATTCTTTCTCCAAGCATATATATTAATAGAGTATAGTCCAATTACTATTTAGCCTCACGTACTTGGGACCTCAGTGCATCAACTCGAGCTTCAGCCCATTACAATAAGGTACGCATTTTGAGTCTGTAAATAAGGATCATTCCCTCCAAAATTTAGTTTGAAGGTGAATGGTTTTCCCAAGGAAAAGTCTTTAGCTTGAAGCCATTTCTCCAGTTATCGAGTCTGATTTTTTTAAGGACACTAAAAATTGACAGTCACCTTCTATTGCTGAGACACACGGAGAGGACACCTAAAGTACAGGTGTTATCTGCAGTGGGGCAAAGTTTCTAAGAACATCAAGATTTCATCATCTTGGAATAGGGTGCAGATCCAAGAAGACACATACATCAATTGCATGTGCTAAAATGCAGACCTTCCTAAAAGCCATTGTCTAATCGGGAGCCAACTTTGTTGCCCTTTACCAAAAATCAGCAAAGGAACAAAAAAAGTGTATGAGTGTGGGTTTATCTTATCTAATAAATTACTTCACCACTAATGAATTACAAGTAGGAAATGAAGATTTAATCACTGAGATTGGGACCCAAATAGGAAAACAAACAGCCACAAACTTCAAAAATAAACCAGCTAGCTTTCTGGGCTCAAAGAAAAAGATTCTCCAGCCACAGTGAGCCAGCCAGTCAAATACAAGTAGCAGGGAGGTCACTCTTTCTGAGGTCCTAGCTCTAAGACTAGGGACCCAAGTAGTGAATGGGGGCCAGGTCCAGGAGTGCAGTCTGGGAACCGAAGATTAAGTCGGCATTCAGCCAAGGGAGGGGGAGAGAAAAAGAGACTTTAGCATCCCTTTATATAATATGTACCCATCTTATTTAGCTCTTAACTTTCCACCCCGCACCTTCCCCAAAGTCTGGATTCCCTCTCACAGAAAGAGTCGTCCGTCTCCCCAGTCATTCGTCCAAGTTCGGACACAGGGAACCCTAAATCTGACATACTGTCCCCTACGGATCCTTATTCATTCACGACGCCCCCAAACTCCTTTCTCGCCCTCAAACATACATACAGAGTTAGTACCGAACACTCCGATCTAACCTTCCTCCAAACCCTTCTCTCCTGAACAAAACAAGCCCCCTCATCATTATTATTATCATCCACTTTGAAGCCAGGAGCCTCGGTGGCAAGCTCCGAATGAAGGCTCTCTAAGTAATCGCCCAGCAGAAAACAAGTAGCGAAATCACTTTGCAGTTATTTCTTGCCGGTGATCGGGTTCTCTCTCCTAGACATTAACCCATTTAATTAGTTAAAAGCTGAAGTTCCCCATCTTCCCGTTCCCAGCCCCAGCCCCATGCTACACCCCTCAGAGATTTTCGGGGCAGGAGGGGATAACTGCCCCTCCTAATAGTTCTCCAGCAGCAGTAGCGGCAGGCAGGAAAATTGCTCAGGGACGTATTAGCAGAAAGAAAAAAAGCCTGCAACTTCCCAAATCACTAATGCCTGCCGTCCAGTGCCAAGAGCTCGGAGGTCATGAAGCTGATCTTAAAATTGCCCCAGAAATACAAAGTATAAACTTGTGTAGTCTGCTGGCTGAGACTCAGTTTCCCATCAAAATCCTGATTCCTTATGTAAAGGCAGATCTCAACTACTACATGCATCAAGCCCCCAAACAGCATCTCTCCCACTGCCCCCTCCCCCCCAACCAGGCCGATCTATTTTCTGTGCACAAAGAAATGCCCCATTTAATGAATTGAGTAATTCATTCCACACCACTCACCGCCCCACCGCCTACCCAGTTAACTTCCATCCATCACACTCCCTCGATCTTTAGCTGACTCCTCGTTTTTATGTCTTAGGAAAGCAGTGCAATCTCCATAGTAATTTGGAGTTCACGGAAACTGCATTTCGGAGATTCATTTATTCTCCCTTTTTAGAATGGGAGTCCGTCTGAACCCGGTTTTCCCGACTTTCTAACCGCTTTTAAGAAGCCCAGGTAAACTCCGGATTCCTTAAACCACCTACTGATAAAGTCCTTCAGCTACTCAGGTAGACTAGGAAAAGGCGCAAGCCCTCCAGCTCCAGGTTATATCCCCTCCCACTTTTCCAACCTTAGCTCACTACTACCCTCTGAGCTTCTTGGGGAAACCATTCGAGCTCTCCTGCTAGGTGACCAATGGAAGAATATTCCTTGTTTTTGAATCCCTTAAACCCTTGCTATTATCTCGGCAGTCTACGTGGGTGTTAAGTCTGTGGGCATTTGAGCAGATTAGTAAAGAGGGGGAGTAGGATCAGAATAAAGGCTGGATTTCCCGGGCTGCTTTTCTCACCTTTCTACTTCCCAAACTGCTGGAGGAAAAAGTGCCTCTCCTTCTCTCAATGATCTCTGCATCTTTCTGTCTCTCTCTTCCTCCCTCTTCCCTCCCCCGACCCTACCCACATCACATCATAACCCTTACCAGCATGCTAGGAAAGGTTGATGAAGAAGAGGTATCCACCTTCCGGGGGGCTACAACCAATAGGGACATGATGGCCATCCGATCTCACACACCTCACCAGAGTTCAGTGCCCTCCTGATCCCTCCTGCTTCTAGTCCCACTCCAGCACTGTCAGCCCTCCTGGCCAGGAAATCAGGCAGAAGCCGCCAGCATCTTGTCATCTTCATTTTGATGCATCGCCATTCCATGCCCTCCTTCCCTCCTCCCTCAAAAAAAAAAAAAAAAGAAAAAAAAAGAAAAAAGAAAAAAAAAAAAGGGAAAAAAACCCACCTAATATCTAACCCAGCAGGAAAACCCCTTCCTCTTCCCTCTGAGATTCTCTAGGGAGTGGAGGGTAACTGGGGAACAATCATTATAGTTATTCTGGAATTGCCTTCTTAAGGTACAGATCTTTTGTCCCAGTTCTTCCTATCCCCTTTCCCCCATTTTATCCCCCCTCCCATCTCCAGCTCATCTTTCTGACCAATTCCATACTGGCTGGCAGTAAAGCACCCCTGGTATTTATGCTCTTGCCGTGCTCCTCATAAATTATATCAGTTCCTAAGATGAAGGCCCTTGGCTCAGAAGGAAGATGCCATTTTATTTATATTGCACCTACACACCTGAATATTGAACTCTGGATTTAAATCAGGCAACAAATCAATATTCCAAGAGGAAAAAATCTGCAAAGTTCTGCTTGCTCTCCCCAAAGGCAATGCTTCAAAACTTGCTAATGGGGCTCTATGGCAGGCAAAATCACAAACCATGAACTCATCAACCATGAACCACTTTAACTTCTTGCTGTTAACTTCAATGCTTGGGGGCATTGAGGACCAAACTAAGCAAAGAAGGACAAAGGAAATGTGAAGGACTAGACATTTATACTGGGTTGGCAAGGTGACTTTAAAAAAAAAAATTCTTCCTTCCCTTTCACGCTTAGTAATTAGCTAAGGTAATTAACAGAAGGATGAATGTAAAAAGAGTGGATTTGATTAGTTGACCAAGTCCTTTCCCTAACATTCTGAGTTTATATCTAAAGGTTGGTTTGAGTATCAATAAAGGGAAAGCTTTCAGGGGCATTTTAAAAAGAAGTAGCTGAAAAAAGTGTCTGATTTGGCACTTACGTTGTTTTCTTGATTGTGGTCATTTAACACACTGAGATAGCCCTCCGAGATTTAGACTAAAGGGACCCATGGGCCACTAATTTATACAAGATGCTTCTTTTCTGGACACTAGATATGTCCCCTCTTATCTTTCACTCTTCTTTGACCTCATGCATGTATTAGTTGAGTCAGCCTATGCTCTGCCCTGACATCATCAACGGAAAACCAACCAGAAACAACCAAATAAGAATCCCTTCTCCTACAAAAAGAAGGGTTGGCTGCCTTGAAGCCCTCTTCTATTGTTAATTGTCTTTTGTTTTACAAGATGACCCCGGTATCACAGAAGTGATGCCATGACAGACTAATGAACTGGATTTGAAGGAGGGCTGTGCAAGATCACCAGCTTCACATTCTCTTCTAGAATCATCTGATTCCAATAGCCAGATATACATCAGGATGGTGCTGATGGCCCTGGATGCAGTGGGAGACCTTGGTCCTTTTATGATAAAGTCTTTAACTAGTCTCAGTTTGACTGAGGCATTTACCCGCTCAGTGATTAAGGCTAGATAAGAAAGAAATTAGGTGAAGACTGGCCTTTTTTATTAATCATAAATAATAACTAAATAAGACCTATCCTAATGAGAAAATAATTGACATCAAAGCATCCTGAATGCTAGCTAGGAGGCAACACGGTGATGCAGTGTAGATTATGGAAGAAGAGGACCTGGATTCAAATGCTAGCTTTGTCCCTTACTAACAGTGTTACTTTGAACCATTAATTTAACATTTTTGACCTGTGATGGAAAATGTCATTCACATTCAAAGAAAGAATAATGGATTTGGAATGCAGATCGAAGCATACTATTTTTACTTTCTAAAAAATTTTTTTCTTTCTTGTGGTTTTCCCTTTTGTTCTCATTCTTCTTTCACACATGACTAGTATGTAAATGTGTTTAAAATGATTGTACATGTATAGCCTATATTGGATTTCTTGCTGTTTTGGGGAGTAGGGAGGCAAGGAAGAAAAGAAGAAAAACATGGAACTCAAAATGTTACAAAAATGAATCTTTATATGTAATTGGAAAAAATATTATAAAGTGCAAAAAAAATTAACATCTCTGAGGCTTCAGTGCCCTCAAATAAGGAGATTGATTGCAGGACAGATAAGATTGCAGGTCTTTTCTAAGTTCAACTGTGACATAGGGGGAACATATTGACACTGGCTATTGCAAATATTAGGCTGACCTCCATAAAAGACAAATGCTGGCCCTCTCTACCTTCCCTTTTCTCCTTTTGTGGTCTGAAAAACACCCCATAGAACCCTCTACTTGCAGGGTTGAAGTTATCCCTTGATGCTCCTTCTAGCCTATGGTCTCATACCAAGAGTTTTATTTTACTCTTTGAGCCTCTCTTCCTTTTAATAAACTAATGAAATCTGTTGCTTTATCACCTGACTGATTCTTTTCTAATACCCTATGTTCCATGACAGCTTTTAAGGACTAGCACTGCATGATGTTTGATGGCTGGTACTATTGTATAATAAAATGATACTTTAGATATACTGATAGTATCAGAAGCCTTTTTTATTCTAATGAACTCAACATGAAACAAAATTCTTTATTACTTCTACTTTTTTTCTTGATAGTTTTCTTCTTCATTAATGAATAAAATTGCAGTGCTTAGTATGGCAACACTAAAAAGTCTAAAGTTTTGTATGTACTTGGGCCTTCTGAAAAGTTCTCAATTAAAGAAAAGTCATGTAAATTTTTATATTCTGTCAACTTTTTAATAAATAAAAACCCCAAACAATTTGACTTTAATGGTCCTTATTTTAAGTAGGTCATTGTGTCTCTAGCCCAACTCCCAGTCACTTAACATTGCAACAAATATTCACTGACCTACTACTTTGGACTCAATATTGAGCTGGGTAAAATAGGGTGAACAAATAAAATATATTTCATGTCAGGTTCTACTTTTCTTCCCTTCCTTACTTGCCCCCCTCCATCTGAAAACAAAAACAAATGATATTTTACAGAGTGGGAGATAATTAGACATGATTGAAAGAATGTTGGATGTGCAGTCAGATGACTTGGGTTCAAATTTTCAAGCTCTTGTAATAGTAATGTTCTCAATAATAGTACTTCTCAAATAAGTCTATTAGCTTCTTTGGGTTTCATGATGAGGAGGGATTATGGGTTAGATGATCTCTAAACTTCCCTTAAGTTCTACATCCATGGTGTAATAATCCTACTATTGATGATGATTCTATATTACATTTAGATAGCACTTTAATACTGTAAAGTGCTTTCTTATTTATTAATCACATTTGATCCTCAAAAGATAAGAGATGCTACTCTGTGAGGGAAGTGGTCAGACTTCATCTAAGATCAAAAGGTAATTGAGCACCACCAAATCCTTTTCAAATTCTTTGATTTGAATCGAGGTTACAGCTGTTGCTCAGCAGGTAAGTCTTACTCATTGAGTAGAGAAAGTCAAGGTCACTGCTTCTCTTTCTCCTGTTCCCTGCTCTAGTTGCTTGTTCAACCAATAAACCAAGGAAGTTCAAGGTTCTCCATATACCCTTTCCACTTCTAATTAATAAAGAGCTTGATTTTTCCCTTTTCTGTCTCCAAACTCTTCCTGCATTCATTCTTTGAATCTAAAAATCTAAACAAGTATCTGAATAGATTATCATAGCTCTATTAGAATACTGTGCTAATTTTGGAATAATGCAGTTGAATGATTTACAAGAGAAGACTAAGAGAAAGCTATGAGCAGAACTTCCAAAATATGATTATCTGTAAGTCCTATGGAACCCATTTTTAATCTTCAAAAAGACAATGCCAATGGCGAGAATGTTCCTTTTGAAAGATGTTTCATGTGTTTAATGACAGTCTTCAGAAGCAAAAAATCATTGGATCTGAAGACAGAAGGGAGCATAGGTATGTCTAGTCCAATTCTTTTATTTTGTAGATTAGTGGGCTAAGATTTAGAGAGATTTAGTAACTCTTGCAAGGTCACACAGTCAGTAAATGCCGGAAAAAGAATATCTTTGGGCTTCTGTCTCCAAAGTTAGTGCTCAAGTGGTATATGATTAATGGAGTTATTCTTTGTTTATAGTGAACATTAGACAAAGGGGCATTGACATGTAGTGGACTTTGGGATAGATTTCCTAATGACAATAATTATGGGACTTGAGAATAAACAACCAAGAGAAGTAATGAAATCTTTTCTTTGTATCAATGTATTCATTTATAAAAGGGGAATAGCTATCCTCTGATAGGGATGTAAGCTCCTTGATGGCAGTAATCATTTCATTTTTCATTTTGTATAGCTAGCACAATGCCTGGAACAGAATAAATGCAATAAATGTTTGCTGATTGATATCTAGTTAAATGTAACCCAGCATTTAGGCAAGGTATTGGATATTCATTCATGGTCATTCCCTGTATTTTGATTCTATGATTGCACCCAAAGGAAAATTCTGCACCTAAGACAAAGGATTTTTGTAGTTAAAGTTCCAAGTCAATTGGAATCTTTCCAAAATTTCTTTTTCCTTAGCCAGGTTACATAGTTACTCAGGGGCATACAAATGGATTTTCCCCTTTTCTTTCAGAAAAACATTCATAATGTTCTGGACACAGAAAGGAAAAAGACCTCTCTTTATTATCTTCCCCTCCTGGACTTCCTCCTTCATGCTATGTCCCCAGCACCCAATGACCATTGTGATATTATCAGTCCTAAAATTTAGAGAAAATCCCTCCAGAGGTATGGCATCATGAAAGTGGTAATCTTAAGATCTGTTAATTTTCTTTGGAGGCTGTGAGTCTAATGATGGCTTTTAAACCAATGCTTTTTCATAGTGGGAAGGATGTAACCTGAGTATAAAGCCACAAATGATGATATTGGAAAAATGACAATTCATATTCTTACCTTTGAGGAAAAGAACTGGTTTTGAAGTACAGAAGAGCAGGCTAAGCCACAGACAAAATCTCACAAGAGGCTTTTTTTCCTGGTTCAATTCACTTTAAGTAAATGTAATTCAACAATTTAAGAAACTGTTTTGTTCAAGGTACTCTGGTAGGTGCCGAGATGTGATACAGACCCTGTTGTCAAGGAGTTCACATTGTGATAGAAAAGAAAATGAACATTCTCATACAAACAAAACACAATATAAGGAGTAAAGGAGAAATCCAATCAAAAAGTTCTTAGGAAATTTAACAAGAGAGATGAGAACACTTTAACCTAGGGTTGTAAGAGAAATGCTTGAGCTGATCCTGGAAGCAAGAAAAAGTTGTCCAAAATATAAGGATTTGCATGTGTTGTGAACTATCCAATACCCCTTACCCCATGGCCACAAAAACCAAGAGCTATAAGTGATGACAACAGGGCCTGGAATTTGTGTACCACAGGCAAGGTTTCAAAATTGTTCCTTTGCCATGGATATTTGGAACTATCACAGAATGAATATCTACATGTGTTTTTTTAACTTTTTTTCTGGTTTTGAAAAGATATGCACTTATAAAAAGCTGTGGGTTTTTTTTAATGCAATATCCTATAGTGTGCCTTAACTACTATCTATTCCTAGTTTTTGCTCTGAACCCTTGGTAGAACATACAACATATACATATAATCAAGGCTAATTGTGCCCTGAAGGTCACATATCATATAAATGAACATACATATTAGATTTTCCCACAAATAAAAGAACTATGAAGATGTCCTAAATTGTTTTTTAAGAAAGCCCACTGGGAATCCATGGAAGGAGTAAAGGAATAAACAGCACAAATATGATCAGCACGTCACACTTTAGCATATTGGCCCCATTCCTGATGCAACTATGCAAATGTAAAAATCAGTAGAACTGGAGCCTGTATTTCCATAATGTTCATTTCATTGCTACAAAATAGAGCTTGGAATGAGTTCATATGCACACAGACTCAAAAGAAGCTTTAAGCACAGAAAATGCAGAAGGATTCTTGGACCCCAAGATGACTAGACATTTTTGGAGGGAGAGGAAGAGAAAGGGGAATTCCCACTTATCTTCATCTCCTATTGGATTTATCAATAATATTATCTTTCTTGTGTTGGTCAGGGGTCCCCACACTTTGAGATGATGTAAGTGAAAATACTTTGTAAAGCAGAAAGGCATATATTTTTTTAAAAAGGGATTTGCAATCATTGATGTGTTTTAGCATTGTACTGAAGGAAGGTCATTTTGTGATAGGAAATGGAGGGTATTCAATTCTGCTAACACCAGCAATGTGGCATTAGGTAAGACACAACTTTTCCTTGGTCTTAACTTCCCATGTCCAAAATGATAATACTAGGCTACATGGGCATTTATGGTACCTCCCATTCTGAGTCTGTGGCCTCTTGAATTAGCTTTCATCTTTGCATTCATTCCATGTTAACTGTTCTCAATATGGCAGGTTACCTTAAAGCACATACTCATGATATGACCTTTTTCCATTTGTTTCATATCTTCACTTTCAGTTATAGCTTCTTGTAAAGGAGATGAGTCAATGGCCTCAATAAATATAAGAAGAAGCTTACTTATTCTTCTCACAGAATACCAAGAGATTATTTTCCCCAGATTTCCACATCATTTGGCAGTCAACAAGACTGATATATGTTTATACTTAAGCAAATCATGCGTTTGCTGTGAAAAAAAATATATAGACTATGCTTCATGAAATGGATTTTTCCTTTAAAATTTACATGCATGAAAATAGTGATTAGTATAACTAGACAAAAGTATGAGGAACTAACAATTTAAAAATATTTGGTAATGCAAAGAATTAACTCAATTTTTCTGCTTCATAAGTTTGGCTATTCGTATATCACTTTTTTTTTTATACTATGGAATATATCTTTGTGGAAGGGAAGGAAGAAAATATGCCAAATGGTTTCAAAGAGGGAAGAGAACATTCCTCCTCCCTTTAAACTCTATATATGAAGCAGGTTGATGAAAACTTTTTAGGACCATACCTTTTGGATAGCACCTACAAGATCCTACTAATCCAATAAAATATGCCAGAAATAGTTAATCATGTATATTGAGGTGCTAGCAACAGGTTTTACCAACAGCCCTATTATTCAATCAATCAAAGCAATTGTTAAACAGGAAGATGATAAATATTCATGTCATGGATCTCCTTTCTAATAGCTTACACCCCATAAATCAGATAGTGAACTTGACAAAACGAGATGCAATAGAGGTAGAGAACCCTTCAGACTTAAGGGATTTTATCTGGGCCCAATCTTATTAAGTTCTTTGAATGCTTCACAATTCAGTCTTTGGGATACAATTATATTCTCTTTGTTTAGTTCTGAAAATCACATATGGACACAGAATATAGATAAGTTAGATGATGTGTTCAGGATGGCCAAAGATCTGAAGACTAGGCCAATTATGCCAGTACAGGATTATAGATTTGGAATCTGAAGGAATCTTAGAAGATTACTAGAAAAAATATACTAGAATTAGAAGGGACCTTAGAGACTATCTAGTTCAGCCTCCTCATTTTACAGATGAGGAAACTGAAGCTTAGGAAAGTTGAATAGCTTAGCCAAAATACTAAGCAACAGCTGATACCTAGAACCTGAGTTTTCTTTTCTGGATCTATTTATTACTTAATATCTTGTATATACTTATACAAGTACAATAGTAATACTTGTGTTATTTGGAGACTGAGCCATAGGCCAATTGTCTAAGATGGGCAGGGCTCTCTTCCTGATGCCAAAGAAAATGAGAGTTTGCTGACTCTTTTTCTTGAAGTATGTGAAGTGTAATTGGGAGAGGGGAAATGTTGCCTTCCAGCCTCCATTCAGAAAATGCAAAAATATTCTATCGCTATTTCCTGTCATTCTTGCCTTAGTATGGGTGATTCTCTTAAAGATAACACAATGATGTTCCATGTTATATAAATATATGCTATTATTATCACTAGTAAATGCCCATCTCCTAGTTGGGGATCACCTAGACTAGATAATCTCCAAAATGCTTTCTACTTCCTTTTAAAATTCATGAACATATCATTTTATAACACTGTTGTTTCTAAATCCTAAAAAAAAGTCCGCAAAGCTATAATGTCTCTGCATGACATTTTTAAAGCTTCTATAATGTTTCTTCATATTCTATTATGGTTTCCAAGACACTAAGCTCCTGAAAATGTGTAACTAGTTTTCTCTTTTCCTGAAAATTGCTTTCTTGCCCCAGATATTTTTCAAATCACATATACTGTTTAAAACATCAGATAGTCACTTTAATTTTAAAACACTTCTGAGATCTATTTCTGATGGAATTTGAAGTGCCTGTTGCTTCTCATGAAGTAAATTTTCAAATTTCAACTTTGAATACAATTATCCATCATTTGGAATAATCAAAAAGCTATCCAATTCTAATGCATCATTATAATTAAACATTACAGATATGTTTCAATTTATACTCTAGATTGTTTTTAGGAGAAAAACTCTTGCAAAGTTCTTTTTTTTTTTGATAAATTGAACTAGAATTTTCTATTGATTTATATGATAATTTCATAGAAATATCACAAGCACAAAAGAATTTTTTGCCTTTAAGAATCAAATATAAAATGTTATTATTGTAAAGTGAAAGCAAAAATAGAATGGGAAAAAAGAAATATTTCAAGTTTTAAAAAACAAATATACACAGAATGCCAGACAGTACATGTTTATTTGGTCAATGTAGGAATTATTAGTTCAAAATATGAGGTGCAAGGCACAAAATACATGTGAAGAACTCACAATGGTGTTCTCTTTGTCAAAAGATACTTTTATTTATGAGAAAAGATTATGGACAAAATGAAGTGGTAAAATGGATATTAGGAGTGGTAAATATGAAATAGATTAGGGAGAGCAATAGAAAGAATATTATGCTTAGCGATGAAAGGGGTTTTTAAACAATTAACAATGGAAGAGACAAGTTCCCTCCTGGAACTCACAATTAACCAGGGGAATGGGAATATGCCAGGAGGTGAGGATACACCACTGACTGACAGGCTACTTCCATAGAGGATTTTGGTAGACTAACCCAAAAAAAAATTAGAAGAGAAAGTTGAATACACCATTGATTGGGGGGCTAACTCTAAAAAAAAACGGTTTTAACAAGAAGAAAGACACCACAAGCCAGGGTAAGAAGAAAGACACCATGAGGTGCCAAAGGGATAACTCCTAAAAGGGGTTAAACAAAGATGGCATAAACCATGGGAAAATTTATAGGGGAAATTTACCCTCCTGGATTTGACATCATGACTTGGCTTTCTGATTGGATATCATAAGATGTGATTTCCAAACACCTCCATCAGGGAAACTGCAATAGAAAATCACTTGAATTGAAGACCAACTTAAGAATCAAAGGCTTAATTATGGCTGAGCTGATCCCAATATAATGATCTCTTCCTGATTACCTCAGGGACTATTACAATCCTATCAGTGCTACAGGACCTCTCCTCCAACACCCACCAAGATACCATCACTACTACTACATTGATGTTACTCCTAATGCAAATGTGTGAAATATTTTAAAAATAAAGAAATTTAAAATGGAGCTCAATTAACTTTGCAGTTGTTCTTTTTTAATTGGGTTTCATTTTTTTTTCAAAGAAAGTAGAAAATATGATGTCAATTTCTGGTAAACTCTTGTTTTAATTATTTTAAAAATAAAAGTCACACTTTTATTCATTCTAGACACATATTAAAATCTTAATCTTAAGAATTTGTAGAGCTAAGATGGCAGAATGAAGCCAGGAAGCTGCTCAAGCTTGCCCAGTGTCCCTCAAAAAACACATGAAACCAAGCCTCTGAACAGAGTCTGATGGAATGAAATTACTCTCCAGCTCAAGATAGACTGGAAGGACTTCAAGAAAGGTCAGTCTCGCTGGATGAAAGGGGTGTTCAGTCCAGCTTAGATAAAGTTTGGGAAAGCCAGTAAGAGAGTTTTAAACATAGCAGATCAGTAACTAAGAAACTTGGTCCTGGCTCAGTAATAGAGTAGACCAGTGGGATACTTTCTAGTTCCAGCTCTCAGAAACAAAGTTGTTTCCTGGAAAGAGAAGATAAAGCTACCACCTGCTTTGAGCAAGACTCCAAAAACAAGAGGCGCTTATGCTCAAAATCAAGGCTCAGATCTGCACAGGAAGATTGAGACAGTGCCCTCTTTACCCCAGGAGTAGAGTTCAACTATAAAAGTAAAAAAAGAGAAGGAATACAAAAAGGAAAGGAAATAAAATGAGCATGAAGCAAAATAGAACTATGGGGACAGGTCAGACCTAAACACCAACTCAGGTGAAGATAAAATGTCTACAGGGGAAATTTGAAAGAGTAATATGAATTGGTCTCAAGCCCAAAAAGCCTTCTTACAAGTACTCATAAAAGACTTTAAAAGACAAATAAGATGAGAAAAGAAATGAAAGGTACCAAGAAAGAGTCAACAGTTTGGAAAAGGAAGGCAATATTTTAAAAAATGTAATTTGTTATGGGCCAGAACTTGAAACAAGGTACTAAGTGAAATTGAGGAGACAATGGTTAAATCTAGTTTAGCATTGATTTAATTCTACAACAAATAATGGTTTCCTAGTGATATAATGATTGATTTATACTCAGTGTAGAGCATATAAGCAAGAAGCTCTCAGGTCAGAAAAGACAAGCGCACTAGAAGCTCTCAGAGGCTGAGACAGATTCATTCCACCATCCACCTTTGTGATGGCTGCAGGCTGAAGCACAAATCTTTGAATTTAGAGAGAAGGCAAAGGACTGGCGGCAGGAGCTTAAGTTCTCAGAACCAAGGAGAGAGATAGGCCTCTAAGAAAGCTAACCTGGCCCTAGGAAAGGAGATGGAGACAAGACTTTGAAAGAGACAATAAAGGATTTGGACTTTAATACCTGGCTGTACTCTCAAATGAAGGCTGCCTCCAGAGACCCCAAGAAAACTTCAACAGAGAATGTTACAATAATTGTTCAAATAAAAAAAAAAAAACAACCCACTGAAGGAAAAAAAAAAACCTTGAAAGTTCAATTGGAAAAAGAGATATAAAAGCTAACTGAGAAAAATCACACATTAAAAATGAGGCAAATGGAACCAAATGACTCAAGAATCATTCAAACAAAAAAAGAATGAGAAAATGGAAGAAAATGTAAAATACCTCACTGGAAAAACAGCTCACCTTTCCAGAAAATAGATCCAGAAGAGACAATTTGAAAATTATTGGTCTACTCAAAGGCCATGACCAAAAAAAAAAAAAAAAAAAAAAAAAAAAAAAAAAAAGCTTAGATAGCGTTCTTCAAGAAATCGTCAAGGAAAACTTCTCTTATATATTAGAACCAGAGTGGGAAATAATCATTGAAAGAATCCAACAATCACCTCTGGAAAGAGATCCCACAAGGAAAACTTCAAGGAATATTGTTGCAAAATTCCAGAACTTTATTTATTTATTTTTTATTTAATAGCCTTTTATTTACAGGATATGTGCATGGGTAACTTTACAGCATTAACAATTGCCAAACCTCTTGTTCCAATTTTTCACCTCTTACCCCCCCACCCCCTCCCCTAGATGGCAGGATGACAAGTAGATGTTAAATATATTAAAATATAAATTAGATACACAATAAGTATACATGACCAAAACGTTATTTTGCTGTACAAAAAGAATCAGATTCTGAAATATTGTACAATTAGCTTGTGAAGAAAATCAAAAATGCAGGTGGGCATAAATATAGGGATTGGGAATTCAATGTAATGGTTTTTAGTCATCTCCCAGAGTTCTTTTTCTGGGCATAGCCGGTTCAGTTCATTACTGCTCCATTGGAAATGATTTGGTTGATCTCGTTGCTGAGGATGGCCTGGTCCATCAGAACTGGTCATCATATAGTATTGTTGTTGAAGTATATAATGATCTCCTGGTCCTGCTCATTTCACTCAGCATCAGTTCGTGTAAGTCTCTCCAGGCCTTTCTGAAATCATCCTGTTGGTCATTTCTTACAGAACAGTAATATTCCATAATTTTCATATACCACAATTTATTCAGCCATTCTCCAACTGATGGACATCCATTCAGTTTCCAGTTTCTAGCCACTACAAAAAGGGCTGCCACAAACATTCGTGCACATACAGGTCCCTTTCCCTTCTTTATAATCTCTTTGGGATATAATCCCAGTAGTAACACTGCTGGATCAAAGGGTATGCACAGTTTGATAACTTTTTGAGCATAGTTCCAAACTACTCTCCAAAATGGTTGGATTCGTTCACAACTCCACCAACAATGCATCAATGTCCCAGTTTTCCCGCATCCCCTCCAACAATCATCATTATTTTTTCCTGTCATCTTAGCCAATCTGACAGGTGTGTAGTGGTATCTTAGAGTTGTCTTAATTTGCATTTCTCTGATTAATAATGACTTGGAGCATCTTTTCATATGACTAGAAATAGTTTCAATTTCTTCATCTGAGAATTGTCTGTTCATATCCTTTGACCATTTTTCAATTGGAGAATGGCTTGATTTTTTATAAATTAGAGTTAATTCTCTATATATTTTGGAAATGAGGCCTTTATCAGAACCTTTGACTGTAAAAATATTTTCCCAGTTTATTGCTTCCCTTCTAATCTTGTCTGCATTAGTTTTGTTTGTACAAAAACTTTTCAGTTTGGTATAATCGAAATTTTCTATTTTGTGATCAGTAATGATCTCTAGTTCTGCTTTGGTCATAAAGACCTTCCCCTTCCACAGGTCTGAGAGGTAAACTATCCTATGTTCCTCTAATTTATTAATAATTTCATTCTTTATGCCTAGGTCATGAACCCATTTTGACCTTATCTTGGTGTACGGCGTTAAGTATGGATCAATGCCTAGTTTCTGCCATATTAGTTTCCAATTTTCCCAGCAATTTTTATCAAACAGTAAGTTCTTATCCCAAAAGCTGGGATCTTTGGGTTTGTCAAAGACTAGGTTGCTATATTTGTTGACTGTTTTATCCCTTGAACCTAATCTATTCCACTGATCAACTAATCTATTCCTTAGCCAATACCAAATAGTTTTGGTAACTGCTGCTCTATAATATAATTTTAGATCTGGTACAGCTAAGCCACCATCATTTGATTTTTTTTTCATTAATTCCCTTGAAATTCTTGACCTTTTGTTTTTCCATATGAACTTTGTTGTTATTTTTTCTAGGTCATTAAAATAGTTTTTTGGGAGTCTGATTGGTATAGCGCTAAATAAATAGATTAGTTTAGGTAATATTGTCATCTTTATTATATTTGCTCGCCCTATCCAAGAGCATTTAATATTTTTCCAATTGGTTAGATCAGACTTAATTTGTGTGAAAAGTGGTCTGTAATTTTGCTCATAAAGTTTCTGATTTTCCCTTGGCAGATAGATTCCTAAATATTTTATATTATCAGTAGTTACTTTAAATGGAATTTCTCTTTGTAACTCTGACTGTTGGATTTTGTTAGTGATATATAAGAATGCTGATGACTTATGTGGGTTTATTTTATAACCAGCAACTTTGCTAAAGTTGTGGATTATTTCTAATAACTTTTTAGCAGAATCTCTGGGGTTCTCTAAGTATACCATCATGTCATCGGCAAAGAGTGATAATTTGGTTTCCTCATTGCCTATTCTTATTCCTTTAATCTCTTTCTCAGCTCTTATTGCTATAGCTAGTTTCTAATACAATATTAAATAGTAACGGTGATAGTGGGCAACCTTGTTTCACTCCAGATCTTATTGGGAATGGTTGCAGTTTGTCTCCATTACATATGATGCTTACTGATGGTTTTAAATAGATGCTGCTGATTATTTTATTCCTATACTCTCAAGTGTTTTTAATAGGAATGGATGTTGGATTTTATCAAATGCTTTTTCTGCATCTATTGAGATGATCATATGGTTTTTCTTAATTTGGTTATTAACATGGCCAATTATATTGATAGTTTTCCTAATATTGAACCAGCCCTGCATTCCTGGTATAAATCCTACTTGATCATAGTGTATTCTTGGAGATGATTTTCTGTAGTCTTTTTGCTAATATCTTATTTAAGATTTTAGCATCAATATTCATTAGGGAGATTGGTCTATAATTTTCTTTCTCTGTTTTCAGCCTACCTGGTTTCAAGGAGAAACAGTCAAAATTAACCAGGATCTGGCAGCTTTTATATATAATAAAGAATTGGAAGTCCTGGAATACCATATTCCAAAAGTTAAAGGACCTGGGGTTACAATCAACAATTAACTACCCAGTGACACTGAGCATCATCTTTCAGGAGAGGAGATGGATCTTTGATGAAGTAAGAGACTTTCAATCATTTTTTATTGAAAAAAATGGAACTAAATAGAATATTTGATCTTCAAACACAGGACTCAAGAGAAGTGTAGAAAAGTAAATATGGGAAAATATGTATTATTTAAAGGTTAAGCTGTTTACATACCTAGATAGGAAAATGATATCTGTAACTCTTGAAAACTATATCTGCAACGGGAGCAGTTAGAGGAGGTATCACATGATTGTGAATGGACTTTGATATCATGCTATCAAAGAAAAAGACATTAATTAAGGTTGGAAAAAGGATTATACTGGAGGAAGAGAAAAGGGGAGGTATAATTACATCACATGAAGAGGCAAAAAAGACCTATTAAATGAAGCTTAGTCTCATCAGTTTTAGCTGAAAGAGAGAATAACTTCAATTGGGTATAGAAATTTGTCTTAACCCACAAAAAAGTAAGATGGAAAAGGGGAAGGAAAAGAGAGGCGCTGGATAGAAGAGAGGACAGAAACACTAGGAGAAAGGAGTAAGAGAGAGGGGAGGGGTGATAGAAGGTAGGAAAAGTAGAAGGTGGGATGGAAGAGGGTGAAAAGAGATAACAAAAGTTTATACAAGGGGAAAAATGGAATGGGGGGAAATACAGAGCTGGTAATCATAACTGTGAATGTCAATGGGATGAACTCTCCCATAAAATGGAAGTGAATAGCAGAGTGGGTTAAAAAACAGAATCCTGAGAAGATATGTAGAGAAGATATTTAGTTACAGGAAGGAATAGAAAGCAAAACTTTATTAGTGGGGGAGTTCAACCTTTCCTTCTGAGAATCAGATAAATCTAACCACAAAATAAACAAGAAAGAAGATAGGGAGGTTAATAGAAAACCAAGATATGATAGATTTCTGGAGAAAACTGAACAGGGAAAAAAAGGAATAAATCTTTTTCTCAGAAGTAAATCACACCTACACAAAAATTGACCAAGTATTGGGGCATAAAAATCTCATAGTCAACTGCAAAAAGGCAGAAATAGTAAATGCTTCCTTTTCAGATCACAACTCAATAAAAATTATTTTTGGTAAAGGGTCAGGGAAACAGACTAAAAACCAATTGGAAATTAAATAATCTAATTCTAAAGGATGGGTGGGTCAAATAAATAACAGAAACAATTGATAATTCCATCCAAGAGAATGACTATTGTCTCTTTATTGAGACAATATACCAAAACCTATGGTATACAGCCAAAGCAGTTTTTAAAGGAAATTTTATATCTCTGAATAGTTACATAAATAAAATACAGAAAGAGGAGATCAATGAATTGGACAAGCAACTAAAAAGTGAGAAAAAAAAAACAAATTAAAAACTTCCATTTAAATAGCAAATAAGAATTTGAAACTCAAAGGACAGATTAATAAAATTGAAACTAAGAAATTATTGAACTAATTAAGAAAACTAAGGGTTGATTTTATTAAAAAAAATAGATAAATCTTTGATTAACTTGATTAGAAATAGAAAAGGAAAAAACCCAAACCATCGGCATCAAAAAGGGAAAGGGAAAATTTACCAACAATGAAAAAGAAATTAAAGGAATAATTAGGAGCTATTTTTATCAGCTGTATGCCAGCACATCTGACAATCTAACCAAAATGGTTGAATATTTTCAAAAATATAAATTGCTGAGATTAATCAAAGAGAAAATAAATTACTTAAATAGTTGCATTTTAGAAAAAGAAATAGAACAAGCCATTAATGAATTCTCTAAGAAAAAATCTCCAGGGCCAAATACAGTTTTAAGTGAATTCTACCAAACATTTAAAAGAACAATTAATTTCAATACTATGTAAACAATTTTGAAAAACAGGTAAAGTAGGATTCTTTCCAAATACCTTCTATGGCACAAATATGGTACTAATAAATAAACTAGAAAGAGCTAAAACAGAGAAAGAAAATTGGAGACCAATCTCCCTAAATGAATATAGATGCAAACATTTTTTAATAAAATATTAGCAAAGAGATTACAACAATTTATCAACAGGATAGTACACTGTGATCAAGTGGGATTTAAACCAGGAATGCAGGACTGGCTTAGCATCAGTTAAACTATTGCAATAATCAACCATATCAATAACAAAACCAACAGAAATCATATTATCTCAATAGATGCAGAAAAAGCTTTTGACAATATACAACCCCCATTCCTATTAAAAACACTAGAGAGCATATGGATAAAGGGAGTTTTCCTTAAAATAATAAGCACTATCTATCATAAAACAACAGCAAGTATCATTTGTAAAGAAGAGAAGCTGGATGCATTCCAAATAAGATCAAGGTTGAAACAAAGATGTCCATTATCACCACTATTATTCCACATTGTACTAGAAATTCTGGTTTTAGCAATAAGAAAAGAAAAAAAAATTAAGGGAATTAGAATAGGCAATGAGGAGATAAGACTATCACTCTTCAGAGATAATATGATAATATACTTAGAGAATCCTAGAAAATCATCCAAAAATCCAATGAACAACTTTAGCAAAGTTTCAGGACATAAAATAAATCCATCCAAGTCATCAGCACTTCTATATATTATTAACAAAGCCCAGCAGCAAGAGATAGAAAGAGAAATTCTGTTATCAAAATAAACTATTTGAATGTCTACCTGCCAAAAGAAACCCAGGATCTATATGAAGACAGTCACAAAACACTTTCACACAAATAAGGTGAGATCTAAATAATTAGAGAAATATCAATTGCTCATAGGTAGGCCAAAATAATATAATAAAAATGACAATTCTAGAAAAAATATTAACAAAATTTATCTGGAAAAACAAAAAGTCAAGAATATCAAAGGAAAAATGAAAAAAAAAATATACAAAGGATGGTGGTCTAGTAATATATTATAACTAAAACTCTGTTATAAAGCAGCAGTCATCAAAACCACTTGGTACTGACTAAGAAATGGAGTGGTGGATCAATGGAGTAAGTTAGATACACACGACAGAATAATCAATGACTATAGTAATCTAGTATTTAATAAACCTCTAAACTCCAGTTTATGGGATAAGAACTCACTATTTGACAAAAATTGTTGGGAAAACTAGAAAATAATTTCAGAAACTTGGCATAGATCTATATCTCACATCCCATACCAAAATAAGATAAATTAATACACAATTTGGGTATTGAGGGTGATACCACAGCAAATTAGGAGAGCAAGGGAAAATTTGCCTCTCAGATCTTCAGAGAAGGGACGGGTTTATGAGCAAAGAAGAACTTGAGAAAATTATAAAATGCAAAATGTACAACTTTGATTACATTAAATTCTTTGCACAAATAAAACCAACACAAACAAGATTAAAAGGGAAGTACAAAGCTGGGGGAAAATTTTATAACCAATATTTCTGATAAAGGTCTCCTTTCTAAAAATATATAAAGAATTATGTCAAATTTATAAGAATATATAGTCAAAAAAAAAGTTGGGGGGGGGCAGCTAGGTGGCACCGTGGATAGAGCACCAGCCCTGAAGTCAGGAGGTCATGAGTTGAAATCTGGTCTCAGACACTTAACACTTCCTAGCTGTGTGACCCTGGGCAAGTCACTTAACCCCAATTGCCTCGGGGAGGAGGGGGAAACATGGTCAAAGGATATGAATAGATAATTTTCAGATGAGGAAATTAAAACTACCTATAGTCACAAGAAAAAAATGCTCTAAATCTCTATTGATTAGAGAAATGCAAATTAAAACAATTCTAAGGTACCACCTTACACTTCTCAAATTGATTAAGATGACAGGAATAGATAATAATAAATGTTGAAGGGGGTGTGGGAAAACTGGGACACTAATGTATTTTGGTGGAGTTGTGAAGTGATCCAAGTATCCTGGAGAGAAATTTGGAACTATGTTCAAAGGGCTATAAAAATGTGTCACAACTGGGTCTGAAACCCAAGGAAATCATGAAAGGGGAAAAGACTCACATGTGCAAAAATGTGGCAACTCTTTATGTGGTAGCAAAGAATTGGAAAATGAATAGATGTGTATCAACTAGGAATGGCTGAATAATTTGTGGTATATGAAGCTAATGGAATATTATTGTTCTAGAAAAAATGATGAACAGTTGATTTTAGAAAGAACTGGAAACATTTATATGAGCTAATGCTGAATGAAACAAGGAGAACCAGGAATATATTGTATACAGAAATAGCAAGTTTGTACAATGATCAACCATGCAAGTTTTGGTTTTTCTCAGTGGTTCAGTGATGCAAGGGAATCCCCATAAACTGGTTAGAAAATATCATTTGCATCCAGAAAAAAGAACTATGGAGACTCAATATAAATCAATACATGCTATATTCATTTCTTTTTTCTAATTTTTTTCTTCCCTGGTTTTTCTCTTTTGTTCAGATTTTTCTCTCTCAATATGATTCATAAAGTAATGTGCATTTAAAAAAAAATCTTGGGAATTTTCCCAAATTTGGAAAAATAATGTTATTCAAAAAAAATTCTCTGATAATAAGTCAAAAGAAAGCAGTGTAGCTTTAAATTCCCAGTAGTTGTGGCTGCTTCTGACCCCCAAGAGTTTCTAATGTTTTCTTAAGAAAGCTTTTGTCTTAAAATTGATACAAGAAAAGGCTCTCTTTATAATGGGAAAACTCTTTATAATATGAAGATGTATCCCCCATATTATCTTTGCTAAATTGGGATTTTCTTTCATTGCCTTATGTTAAAAGGAATATATCTCTCCTTTGTTCTTCTGGAAAACTTGAGAGTTTAACCTTCATCTGAATTTGCAAAATAAATAGATACATAATTAAAATAACTCCTTAACTACTGTTTGGGGGCATTAATACAACTGTGACTTCTCCTAGAAATAAACCAGAGAGCTAGGTTCATTAGAAAGGATTAATCTTCATTTCAAGCAATGAAAATACTCAAGAGTGACAATTAGTTGAGTTCAGTAGAGAGCTCAGTTCTGGTCTGCCACACTAAGGAGAGCTAAATTTTTTGAGCCATATTATCCCCCTTCCTTTAAGCCAGAATCACAAAAGAAAAGAAAAAAAAATCATGTTGCCATAAACAGTAGTAGGTCTGACTGACCAGAAGCTTCTTTGATTTTAAACATTAACAAATTTTCACAGATAGAACAGTTAAAAAAAAAAAAAAAATGGTAAAGAGGACCTATTTGTAATCAAGATACAGTGGCTAGAAATTGAAAACATGTGAATCTCCGGAAAACCAAGTGTGGATTGTGTGAAATAAGAAGAATGAAGAAAGCAAAGGGAAGTATTCTCAACTAATACTAAAACAATCCCTTAGAAATAAAAAATCTTTAAGCTGGATATTTAGTCTAGTGGTTTTCAATTTTGTGCCATGGTTTCCTTTTAATGTCTTGACCCAGTTTTTCTAATTGTCCTACCTCAGTAGTAACTGAGTAGTAACTGCCTCAGGCTATAACCTTTTCCTCTTAATCATTAGAATGGATAAATTCCTTCTCTAATAAATCATTAGATAGGATAAAGGTCTTATATCTTAAACATCATTAGAATATCCGGAGCCTCTCCCCATCTCCTGTACCTCCCTCCATTATATTATCCCCATCCTAGGTGCCTCCCCCTATTATGTCATCCCCATACTAGATGCCTTCTTCCATTAGGTCATCCCCATCCCAGATGCCTCCCCCATTATGTCATCTTTCTTGTTAGCCCATAAAAGAATCTTTATATCTGACATTTGTGGCTAGATTCTTGGAGAGGACAGTCTCATTCAGCCCTGGGACCAAACCATGGATCCATTTGGTTCCAGTAAATCTCTCCCTTTCAAATAAAATATTAAAAATTCTCTAATCTCTATCTTGTTTGCCTCAGTTTCTCTGGCATTACAGATATCGTTTGTTCCATATCGTTTGTTGTTATAATAACAACAAAAAGTTTGTGAACCTCCCCCTCAAGAAAAATTTAATATATTCACGTAATATTTTGCAATTATTTAGAGACTGTTGTTGATTCAGTCATTTCACTCTTGTCTGATTCTTTATGACCCCATTTGGAATTTTCTTGAGAAAGATTCTGGAGGATTTTTTGTTGTTGTTGTTTGCTATTTCCTTCTCCAACTCATTTTATAGATAAGGATCTGTAAGTATAAAGTGATTTGTCCAGGCTCACATAGCTAGCAAACGTCTGAGACCACACTTGAACTCGGGTCTTCCTAATTCTAGGCTTGGTGCTCTACACTGCCACCTAGCTCCTTCTATTTATTGATTAAAGTACAATTAAGTAATTTTTAGCACCAATCCTTTGAACTATTATCAGGAGCCCTCAAGAGATTCAAGAACCAATAAACGAGAACCACTGATATAGTTCAGTTGATATAGTTCAACCTCCTCACTTTGCAGGTGAGGACACTGAACAGCTCAGAGAGCAGGAAAAAACTTGCTCAGCATAGCATGGCTAATTAGAAGACGAACTCAGTCAAGTGTAATCAATAAAAAATTTATTAAGTACTTATTATGAGCCAGATACTGTGATGAGAAAAAGACCCAGCCTTTAAGGATTCAGTTTAATGGGAAAGGGGACAATATACAAACAACTATGGATAAACAAGCTATTTACAAGATAAATGAAAGCTAATCAAAATTAAGTAAGGCAAGAGTTAAAATAAGTGGAATTAAGGAGACTGGGAAAAGTTTCTTACAGAAGATAGGATTATAAGTGATATTTGCAGGAAGCCTCCATCTCCTTTGTTGGATATTTATCTGGGTCACTTTGCCTAGTCATGGATATTCCACAGGGCAGTGCCCTAGGTCCCCTTCTTTTTTCCCTCCATACTCTTTATCTCTCATGAATTCAGCCATAATTTCTATACTGCTGTTTCTCAAATTCAACTAGCAAGCCCAAACTCTCTGCCAACCTCCAATCTCTCATCTACAACTGTTTTCCAGATATCTCAAACTGGATACCCCAGAGATATTTTAAACTCAATATGTGCAAAAGTGAAATTATCTTTTCTTCTAATCCCTACCCTTTTTCTAATTTCCCTATTATTGTTGAGAGCACCACTACCTCCCAATCACCCACGCTTCCAATCAATGTGTCATTCTCAATTCCTCCTATTCTTTTTCATTCTTCATATTCAATTTGTTGCCAAGTCCCGTCAATTTTACCTTTATAATGTCTCGTGACCATGCTCTTTTCCCTCCTCTGACACTATCAAAGACTTTGATATAAACCCTCATCATCTCAGGATGATTTACAATAGCCTGCTTTTTGGTTTCCTTGTAATTACTCCTCCCCCAATCCAGTTCACCTTCCAGTTATCCATCAACAAAACCTTTTTAAAGCTCAGGTTACATCCCTATTACATCCCATGTTACATCCCTAAAACTCTAGCAATTTCCTATTACCTCCAGATTCAAATATAAAATCCTTTGCTTGACTTTCAAAAGTCTTTATAACTCTTTCTTCCATCTTTCTAGTCTTCTTATATCCTATTCTCTTCCTCTACTCACTTGCTCAAGCCTAGACATCTATTATGTGCCACTGAGTTATGCTAGCTATCTCCCTACTCTGCATCTAGACTTCTATTCAGATTTTCTCTAAATCCTGAAAGAGCTCCCAGTCCAGTTAAGGCAATAAGACATATAAATAAAAAAGATAATTAACAACACAAGATGCTGTGGTGGGTGGCACAGGATCTCTGCTATAGGATTTCTGAGCATGGCGAGTTCCCTATAATTTTGATTGTTAAGCATTTTTGGAAGAGGCAAAACTTGAATGAATTCAAAAAATGGGAGTAGTATTTAAATAAGTAGAGGAGAAAAAAAAAATGTGGCTAGTTATTTTCACATCGTCTCCTCACTTGCTTTTTGCCTTCTTTTGAACTGTTAGACCTTTGGACACAAAGTAGTCATTTAATAAACACTTCTTGGCCAAGCAATTGACCATTAACTGCAATATATATGAATCTAATATATATGGAAATACTTTGACATATAATTTGATATATAAGGATTATAACCTCATTAAAGTATTATTATGATGATGATAATAATAAAATCCAAAAGAGCATCAGCCTTAATGGATGGACTTCAGGACTATGTAGACCAACAGGGAAGGAAATTGCTATAAGTCAAGTCATATCTAAGATCCTTCTTTGGGAGAAAAACAGATGGAAGACAGTGACTTGGGGCTATTCACTTAAATTCTTAAAGGTATTATAGGGCACTACACTAGGAAAATGGAGTCAAAAATCTAGATGTAGAGGAAATAACATCATTCTGGAACAAAAATAACAAAAGTATTATGACTAGTAGACTGAATGTCCATGTTTTGGACTCTGTGGATGGTGAGCTGTTTAAGTATGTAGGTGCTATCCCTACTAAACTTATACCTTGGCTAATTATCTGCCTTTATGTTGATGGGAGTGGCAAAAACAGAGAGAAAACTATAGGAAAAGGTAGGAAAAAACATTGTGTGTGTATCTCTATCTATTTATTTATGTATATATTATGTATGTTATATATAGGGGGGAGAGAGAAACAGAGACAGAGACAGAAACAGAGAGAGAAAGAGATAGACAGAGACAGAGAAAAACAGACAGACAGACAGACAGAAAGAATGTAAAAGGCATGAGAAATAACCAGTTTTATTGAAGTGGTAATTCATGAAAAGAAGTAGAATGTAAGGTTGGAACAATAGGTGAAGAAATGATGGAGAGCCCTGAATGGTACCTTAGGGAGTTTGAACTTTATTTAATACACTATGGAGATCCACCGAAGGTTTATGAAGAGTGGAATAAATCAGTCAAATCAGTATTTTAGGAAGATAAATCCATCAGGTATGTGTAATGCTTACTGTAAGGCACGAAAAAGAGATAAAGTGCAAACAAATTTGGCATTTTATGCAAATCATGTACCAGGAGAATATTCTAGGTAGGACTGAGAAGAAATGGAACCACTAGCTCTATGTCAATCTTCTTACTGAGAATAATATCCCTTTAGCAGAAAGTAATTCTGATCATTCCTAATTCTTGCCTTGTAACCTGACCTACAATGAGTCAAGGGAAACACCTAATGGAGTTATTAAATAAGTGTACTAAGACTTATCTGACACTTATTACTGGCATATCAACATTCCATGACAGGATAGTATATCTCAGAAACACTCCAGGTACCATAAGAAACATATTAGGGTTTGTAGACTTATCTCTTATCTCCACTATCACTTGTGATTGTCAAATTCAGGGACCAATGAAGAAGATATAGTCTACCTTCAAAGTGATTAAAAGTCTCTGTGAGCCAATGCAAAGTAGAAAATGCCAGAGCTCTGTCCAGGAATATCTATCATATAACAGCAAGACCTTCCCCACATAAAAGAGAACCACTTGGCTGGGATTTTATTGTTTGTTTCACGTAGATTTCTCCTTGCCATTCAGAACAGTGGTATAATCTTTCTTGGATACATTTAAACTTCACTCATGTTACAAAGATTATTTTTCTGTTCATCATAGGTATGTATTTCAGGGTAAAATCCAATCTCCCATTACCAATGAGGTGGATATTTATTTGGTTAATGGAGAAAGTCAAAGAAATTTAGTTCCTATAAAAGAAGCATGTACTTCCTTTAAATACTCATTAACTTTTAAAATAGGAGATGAATTTTCCTCATTGATCACATTTCAGCTTTTAGAACTTATTGCAACCTCATTTCCTCTCCAGAATTTGAATCAATGATTAAAAATCAAACCCAAATTTATTTTTATTAATTTTAAAAGCCTGTTGTGAGCAAAGCATGACTATATTCATGGATTTCCAGTGCTAGAAGGGATCTTCAGATATTATTTGGTATAACTCCTTAATTTTAACAAATGTGGAAAATGAGGCTCAGGGATATTAAGGTGACTTGCCCAAGGTCACACAACTAGTTTATAGTTAAATGAGAACTTCAAGTTTGAATATTGCTCAAGGACAACCACTTTATTTAATGAGCCAAAGAAATGCTTTGAATGCCTCCGCTAAATGGACTAGTCACAAGAAAGATGCTGAAACAAAACAGATTTCTTCCTACCCTTCTTCCCCAAATCACTGAAAAAGAACTCCATGTAATTTCATGGGGTTTTTACCATAATCATTGCTCTATGGGCTACTGGCCGATTCCAGAGATGTTAGCAGTGCTCTTTGTGAGAGTCTACTCTGTTCTCCTACAGTGACTTCTGAAAATGATCAAAGTCCTCCATGAGGAAAAATTCCCTTAAGGGAAGCAAAGACACAAAAGCATGGCATATTGGATACATTTAGAGAAGGGGGGAAAGAGGAATGCATCAGATCTTGGAAGCCAAAAACAAGCAAATAAAAAAAGGTCAAAGTGGATGCATTCATTCTTGTGGGTGCTTCAGGCTGGCCTTTCTCACCAAAGGTGCATATTTATGCAATATGATATAAAGGACAATGGAAGTTCCCTCTTCCCATTATCTTCATCCAAATTCTATAGTCCCAGGAGTTATACTGTTAGAGAGTCATTCTTTTATATTAAATGTAGAATGAGATAGTGTGAAAACAGAGGGCACTCAAGTCAGAAAGAAAACCTGACCTTTAATACTTTCAAGGTCCTGGGTAATGTGATGAATGAAAATTCCAAGAGCTATTGTTTCCAGGTAATTAATAATCAATTCATTAATTATAGCAAGCAAATAATTAATAGATTAAGGTTAGAAACTTTCTCTTATAAATCAAAGAGGAAGCATGGAGGCCCATGAATGCTTAAATATCTGAAGAGTATATATTTCCTATAGATGGAAGTCAACTCTGGTTAGCAAATAATGAGAAAATGAATATTATAAGGAAAGATGGGCTAATTCTAATGAGGGGCTGGAACATATGACTCTAATTATGTCACTCTTGGACAAAGAGACTCATCTCCACACCCAGATCATTCCCTGGTGTAAATGTGAAATTTAAAGTTGTCTGGAAGCACCCAGACCACTTTTATAGTTGAACAATGGGCTGAAATTCATCTAGATAAAGATACTCTTTAATCAGAACCAAACTTTCACACTTGGATGGAGTCCTGCCCAAGACTGAAAAAAACAAAACAAAACGAAAAACTCTTCATCAATGCTGAATAACCTAGTAGAGACTAATTTCTGAATAAGGAAATAGCAAGGGAAAATACCTTTGATTTTCCCCCTCGCCCCTGCCCATATTAATTGGTTATTAATAGTCATTTCTCTCAGTAACTCCTTTAAGCTTCTAGTTACCTCATCTGTAAAGTGGGGCTAATAGTATTTGAAGTACCTGTGTCACAGAATAGTTGTATGTCATGTATGATATCATGTATTTAAAGTGCTTTATTAACTATAAAACATTGCATCAAGGTCAGCTATTATTATATTAAGGACTGCTCCCTCTGTTACCTACTTTTTAATTCTTCCCTTCAGTATCTGGAAGAATCCTCCCTTCCTTCCTTCCTTCCTTCCTTCCTTCCTTCCTTCCTTCCTTCCTTCCTACTTTCTGTATCTATGAAAGGATGGCAGTATGATCTTTCTGCATCATGTGGGAAGGGCATTCACATCAAAGGAAGAAGATAAGGGTATCCAAGTGCCAGGTAAGTTCAGAAAGAAGAAAAGGGATAAAATTAAACCTTCATGGCTTCTCCATTTTTTCTGATGATTAATTAGCCTCATGGGTTCTGGTGGTCAATAGCATTATTTTGTTGTTGTTATTGACAGTATAATGAACTACATTTTAAAACTCTTGGATAGAGATTCTACCAAGAATGTAAATTTAAACATCATCTCACTATTTTGTTCTAAGTAACATCAGTATGCATGATTTTATTCAATATAATAAACTTCAAATTGAACTCACTAATTCCAAAGCAATTTAAATCAGAAGGCATGTATTAAGTCTATACTAAATGCCAGGTGCTGTGTTAAGGGCTAGAGATACAAGGAAAGACCCCCCCTCTAAAGAAAAAAAAAGTACCTTCTCTGAAGAAACACACAATATAATGGAAATGAAAACAAACACATACAAACAAGATAAACTAGATGTAATTTTAGAGAGAAGAAACTAGTGTTAAGAGTTATCAGGAAAAGATCCTTGCAAAAATTACAATTTTAAATGGGATCAGAAGAAATTCAGAGTCTAGGAGACTGAGATGAGTAGGATAGAAATTTCAGACATAAAGATAAGGCACAAAGACTGATGTAGGGAGATGGTGTTTGCAAAGATACTGTAACTAGATGATAGAGTAAATGGAAGGGAGATAAGTATAGAAAGACTTAAAATGTTGAAGGAGGATAGGTTATAAAGTACTTTAAAAACCAGATGAAGACTTTGGAGGCAAATGGGTATTGGCTTGGTACCTGTACTTTAAGGAGAACAGTTTGGCAGCTGAGTGGCAGATGGATGGGAATTGGGATACTCAAAAAAAAAAAAAAAAAAAGGAGACCAACTAAAAAGCATGAGAAGATGAGAACCTATGCTCAGGTAATGGCAGTGTCAGGGGAGGAAAGGGGTATATATGAGAGATGTATCAAAAGTTAAATTGACATGTCAAAGCAATAGATTGGATGGGAGGATGGTGGTGAAAAAATGGGGACTCACAAATTATATCTAGGTTTGGAGCCTAGATGAAATGGGAGAATAGTGGTGCTACCTATCAGTATAGGAAATTTAGTCAGAAAGAAGAGCTCAGCTGAAAGGTAATGAGTTCATCTAGGAGCAGATTAAGTTTCAGATGTTCAAGGAAAATAGAGTTTGAGATGTTTAGTAGGTACTTGAAGATGCAAGCCTAGAGATTAGGAGAGAAAATGGGGATGGGCAAAAATATCTGCAACTCATCAGCATAGAAATGAAAACCAAATCCATGGAAGATTTATGAGATCACCAAGTGAAATAATATAAAGGAAAAAGAGAGCTCAGAAGAGAACACTGTGGGATATCCATAATTAGCAGACATGACATGGATGAAGACACAGCAAGAGAAACTGAGAACAAGGTGTTAGGAAGGAAAGAACAAGGTCAGGAAAATGTGGAAAGTAGAGATATAGAAGAGTATGATCTTCAATGTCTCAAAAGTAGCAGGGAAATCAAGAAGTATCCAGAGTGAGAAAAGGATATTAGATTCCCAAATCTGACTCACTTTGTGAACCTATCAGAGAACAAAAAAGATGTGGGATCTCTCTTTTTCCTTCCTCTCTCAAGTTTTTGCAAACATCTATTCTCACTTACTACCTCTATGACATTAAGTCAAATTTAATGTTATTTTATTTGTGGAGGTCCTAGAGACCCTACAAACCTATGTTTCAATATTTTAGTGTCTACAAAAGGAATAAGAAGGAAGTTATCTATTCATCAGTTTACAATATTGATAGTACATTTCCTTAGTTGAGAAATACATTTGGCCCAGGAAACCCCACATTGATATAATGAGCTTATGCTAGGTAATGGCATCATAAATTCAGTGCTAGAAGAGATCTCAAAGGCCATTTAGTCCAGACACCTGATTTTACCAAGATAGGTTAAATGATTTATTCAAAATTACACAAGGAGTAAGTGATAAAAGTAACACTGAATCCAGGTCCTCTAATTCTAGATTCTATGCTCTTTTCTCTGTACTGCTAGTTGTGCATAATAAGGTCATGAATTATTATTTTTACTTTCTAGTGACTTTATCTCAGTAGCTTCATAAAAGAACATTATTGGTTATCTTTGACTTAAGATCGCAATACATTCCTATGCATGAAGAAGACAGTAAATATATATGATGGGCAATACTACCCTGCAAGGAATCATTGTTATCCTCTCACAGTTCGGAAAAGCTTACAACAAGTTTTTATTCATTAGAAAATGTTTATTAAGTATATACTTTGGGCACAGAACTGTAATAAGTGCTAAGGTTGATATAATTTTCACATGAGACAAAATCTTAGACCAACAAATAATAGAATAACTTAAGGGGAATCAAAAATGAACACAAATGGTTTTGATACATATTATTTGAAGAGTACATTAAAGAGTCATATATTGACATCAATGGAGGAAGTTGAATTATTATCACCTAAATGTTTCCACATTTATCCTTTAAGAGCCATCAAAGTTCCTGGATAGCAAGGACCATGTGCTATATGTTGCTTTCATTTTAATGTCTATCACAGGATCCTGCTTTTCGCAAACGCTTATTGAATGACTGACTGACACAAAAGTGTTGCTGTAAGAGAAGTGAGATATGATCTTTAATTATTAACTTTTCTATTGGTCCCTGATCTTAGAGGGAAAAAAGTGTTATCCATGGTGTGATAATGTAGTGAGATTATTAGATACAAATCTGAAAACTTGATGAGTCTTTCAGTACTGGGATAGTATTTCTGGACAGACTTCTTCAGTTCCTTGATTTGTGTATCTTAGGAGTTATTTTGAGGATTAATGATTTAATGCTCCAAACATTTTGAGAAATTCTGATGAATGTTTCTAAGCAAGTGGAGAATACTCTAAATAGCAAAAACAAATCCTGATGTCAATAAACCAATACATTTCTCCACTGTTAAAAAAACTGTATTTTTCAAAAGCATAAAGCACTGGGCTTTCCCTAAAAACCAATGAAGTATTGGACTATGTGTTTAAGATATACAAAAGAAAGTTACACAGGTGTATTTTCAAGTTTCATAAGGCAACATGGTTAGGAATCAATATGAATATGGGGACATTTAGAAGGCCAGGAGGCAAGACTCTATTCCAGGTCTTGAATCTTACAGTAACTTGGCTCACCAATCTCCCTTTTCTTATTGAATAACAAAGACATACTTATTAATGATTAGGAACCTAGCAATTGAAGCAAAAAACAAAAACTATTATACAATAGATGAAAGGCTTACCTTTGATCTTAGGAAAAACAGCCCACAATGGAGACTAAAGGCATTTGGGAGGAAGGTACTTTAAGACATTGGTATGATTAGTTTACTCAGATGTGTATCTCAACTATTTACATCTCCAAGATTCCAAGATCCAGGCTTAATCATCTACATCTCAGTAGATTGTGCTTGTTAGATTTTGTATTAAGTCCGTAAGCATTGGAGGTATATATATTTATCTCTCTGATCAATTAAATTTGAAGAGTTCATTTTGAACTTCTCTCCTCCTGGCCCCTGCATATAACACCCTTAAATTCACTACTGGAACTGGACTTCAATAGGGACAGAGGACCCATCTTTCAGTCCAATACTCTCAACTTGTGGTTTTTGGACCAACTAATATCCTATAAGAGTTCTGTTTATAGATAGATGGATCGATAGATAGATATGGAATGTTATTACTTATAATTTAAATAGAACTTTAAAATTTTACAAACATTTTGCATTCATTATTCTTTTATTTTTTTTTTGCATTCATTATTTCATTTAATCCTCATATCAAACCTGTGTTGTAGGTCCTATTTTCTTCATTTTACAGTTAAAGAAAATAACACTAAGAGAAATGACTTGCTCAGTGATCCCTAATTCTCTAAGCCTCAGCTCCCACATGTGCATGCTCAGTTTAAGATGCTCCCACATGAGGCCCTTTCTGACCTCTTCAGTTATTACATTCTCCCTTAAATTACAGTGCTTTTAATTAAACAAGTAGGAAAGACTTTATTGAGTAAGTCTTATGAGCCAGGCATTGGGGATGCAAAATTGGAAATAAGAGTTTCTTTTCCTAAGGAGCTTATGTTCAATAAGGGAGGCAACATATATACATACATGTGTGTATAAATATATATGAATAAAATATATTCAGAATAAAAATCAGGAGGATAGTTTTAAGATATGAAGAATAAGGAAAGTCCTTACATTAGCCATGACAATTGAGCTAAAGGAAAGCAGGGATTTGAGGTAGAGATGAGGAGCAAGTACATTTAAGTTATGGACAGCTTATAGAATGACACAGAAAAAGGAAGATGAGTAGCACACAGAAGAAACAGCATGAAGGCCAGTTTGGTTGGACCAAAGAGTACATGAAGTAGAGTCACGTATGTTTAATAAGACTGGGAAGACTGGTTGTGAGTAGTTCATGAAGGGCTTTAAAAATCAAAGGGAGGAATTTTCGTTTGATACTAGAAACACCACAGGAGTTTATTAAGCCAGAGAGTGAAATAGTTAGACAGAAGCATTAGGAAGATCACTTTCACAGCTTGTGGATGAAAGAAGAGAGACAATGTAAAGATATCATTAGGAGAATATTAAAGTAGTTCAAGTGAGAGCTTATAAGGGTTTGGATTTATCTGGTCCTCATGCAAATGAAGAGAAAGATGTTTGTGACAGACAGACAAAGTTAGAAAGTTTTGGCCATTGAGTAGCTATATAAAGATTGGTAGTTGAGGATAATTTTGATCTGTGAAAAATCTATAACCAGATTTAACCAGGTTGAATGGAAAGATGACCTAAACAGGAATAAGGAAATGTAGAAGAGTGATGGAATAGGAGGAATGATAATGAGTTTTGAGCATGCTTAGTTTGAATATATTTTGTATTTACCTATGCCTCTCATATTAAATATCAACTTTTCTGTTTAACATTTAATGTTTTTTCATAAATTGACTGAATCACATTGATCTATCTGCCATTTTCATACATGAAGAATCATTTACCATTTCTGTGCTTTTGCATTGGCTTTCTCTCATGTCTGGAGAGTTTTCATCCCTACCTCTTAGTACTCCTGACTTCCTTCAAAACTCACTTCAAATACCATCTTCTTTGCTTCAATTGCAACTCAGCCTTAAATACTAGGCCTCAGTCAAAATGAGTCATTTGACTTGTCAAGTCATTTGACTTGAGCCTCAGTCAAACTGAGACCTGTGGAAGACCTTAGCTTAAAAAGGCCAAGGTCTTCCATTTCATCCAGGGCCATCTCTCATCATCTTGATCTATCTTGTCACTGGACCCAGATGGCTCTGGAGGAGAAAGTGAGGCAGGTGACCTTGCCCATCCCTCCCTCACTGAAATCCATTTCACCTGCATGTCACAGCATCACCTCTCTGATGTCATGATCTTTTTCAAGAACGAAGGACAAACAACAATTCCCTGAAACTAATTTTTTTTCAAAACCCTATAAAGTTAACTTTTTTCCTACTCTGTATTTTATATATCCTTAAAAAAAATCTATGTTATCTATAAAAAGAATTTGAGTTCTTTGAGGACAAGAACTGTTTTGTTTTATTTTAAACCAGGATAGTATTTGGCATAACTAATAACTAATAATGGCTTGCTTAATTAAACTGATTTTTGTCAGTCACCTTCCTTCTGAGCTCCCATTCAACAACAATAACTGTTGAATAAAATAGCTACTTGAAGAAAGTAGTTAATGTGCTTTATCAATTTTTCTCATTTTAATTAGACTACACAGAGAATCTAATAATATTTAGTGATTCTGAATATTTTGAAGCCAATCAAAACTTCTCCCACATCATGGATGTAATTATCCGTTCAAATATCTTTCCCAAAATTTTTGATGCTACCTACCTTACCTATCTTCATGACCTTTGATGTCTGCAAGTAGAAGGAAGGAATAGACCTTAGGATTCTGTCAATAAAGTCTGATTCTCTATTAACGCTAGCAAACATGGTATACATAGAAAAGATCACTGAAGATTCATAGGGCAGATGTTGAAATGAATTAATATTGGGAACATGTGATTGAACCAAATTTATCTAGAGTCACCAAATATTTCTCAGGCTCACTATATTCTAGGGAATTAAACCCTGGTTCCCTGTTACCTGTAGTCACCAGGCACCCTACTCTTAAATGTCTTTATAAAACTTATTTTCTAATTGTTTGGTTTCTTTGAGTATATTCTTCAAATGTGTACATCTCTCAAGATAAGCTTTTGGCATCCTTAAAATCATATTAGTATATATGATACTAATAGTGGTTTTAGATTCCATCTAAAGATAAATGTGGTTCTATTTAAGAAAATAGAGAATTTTAAAAGTAACTGGATTATTAACAGAGACGAAACAATGAAAGCAAGATTTGCTTCACATCTCTGCAGGTGGCATCCCATGTTTATACTGGGCAGTTAGGTCTATCTATCTAAATTGTGAATAGAAAAGGGCTCATATAAGTGTCAGTTATTGCTGTTATTAGCAATAGAGGGGGCAGTTGCTTCTATCACCTTCCCGGATCATCTCTTTTCTTGGTGTTCTGAAAAGCAGCATAAGCAATTTTCACTGAATAATGATCATAAAATGGGGCATCAGGGAGAATTACATTTACAAAAGCAGAAAGCAACATAGCAAGATTTTCTAGTAATGTCACTAATACTACTTACTGTCTGACCTGAGCACAGTGAAGAATGAAGTAGTTAAAAGTGATGAAAGAACATCAAGATACTCACCTTCCACCCTCTAAGAAGTTGTATTATTAAAACTAAGTCTTTGGAAAATAACTTGCAAAGAACTGAGTTGTTGTTTTTTTTTTTTTTTCCCTAAAGAGATATTGCAAAGTGAAAACCATTTAAACTCTGGAGTCCATCCATATGGCCCCCAACCATTCACTGATGAGGAAACAATAAATTCAATGCCCAAATACATGGAAATATGCCTTATTATATCTCTGTACAGGATATTATTTATATGCATTGTTTTAATTGAAAATTCAAAAGTAAGAATTGGGTCACTTGGGCATATTTAGCTTTTGAGTGCTAGCAGTTGCTTTTGTTTATGAAATCTAATAAAGATAATACTATTACAAGTATTTACATGTAATATGTTTTTCCCATTTATAAAATTAATTTTTTTGTTATTCACCCTTTCCCCTTTAGTTATGTTTCTCTAGTCTTAAGAATAATGGCAATTACTATATTTTGTCTACCATAAATACCGAAGCCCCAAGATATCAATTCCTTTATACATAAAGGTGTCAATTTAAAATAAAGAACACTGAACAAAAAGCCAGAATTTATCTACTCAAGTGAATGTTGTTCTTCAAAGTAGCTACCATGGTGCGTTGCATAGTCATTCAAATGATGATCTTCCTACTCTGAATGTTTTGAGAACTCTTCTTTTGAAATTATTTTCATAGTCATTTAATATGCCATACAAGACAGCCAGATTCATCACTTTATGGCTACATCCATTTCTAAAATATTGTTAAGAATGATCACCAACCACATTCACTAGACTTTCCTCTAAATTACTTTGAAATTTTTCCGCAAATCAAATCTATCTGAAAGTCTTCATTTTAACAAACATTTATTACATACATACTATCTATAAAACAAGTATTAGGTACTAGTGATAGAAATATGAAACAATGTTCATTTCCTCTCAAATAATTTATAACTAAAATGAAGACTAAGATGTTCATAAGAGACATATATAAGTGACCAATTATATATACCATAATATAAAACAGAATTTGAAATCCAAAATATTATGAGAAATTTGAAGAGGAAGATATCATTTTCAGATGGGGGAATCATCAATAAACACTTCTTAAATGCCAATTATGTGTCAGGCACTATACTGGACACTGGAATTGTAAAGACAACAATAAACCAGGAATTGCCCTTCAAGGAGCTTGCATTTCTTGAGGAGAGACCACATGTACAGAGATCAAGAAAGGTTTTTAAAAATATTGCATTTTATTTTTTCTAATTATACATAAAAACAATGTTTCATATTCATTTAAAATTTTTCTGTTGCAAATTTTCTTACTTCTCCCCTCGAGTCCTCTCCTTGAGAAGCTAAACAATTTAACATAGATTATACATGTTCAGTTATATAAAATATATGATCATATTAACCATGTTGCAAATGGAAATACAAAGAAAAAAATAAACAAAATCAAAAATCAAAAAAAAAAATCAAGAAATATATGCTTCAATCTATGTTCAAATTCTATTTATTTTTTTCTCTGAAGGTAAATATAATTGTTCATAAAAAGTTCTGAAGAATTATCTTGGATCATTGTATTGCAGAGAATGGCTAAATCATTCATAGTTAATCATCAACATAAGTTATTACTGTTATTTTGTTCAATATTACCCTGGTTCTGCCAATTTCACTTTGCATCAGTTTATATAAATCTTTCTATTTTGTTTGTCATTTTTTATAGCACAGTATTATGTCACAATTATCTACCACAATTCATTCACCATTCCTCAATTGATAGACATACTGTCATTTTTTGATTCTTTGCTACCACAAAAAGATCTGCTATAAATATTTTTGTATGTATAAATCAATTTTCTTTTTAATTTTTAAAGCTCTTAATGCAGATCTAGTAGTGATATTGCTGGGTTAAAGGATCTTACATACAATTTTATAGCCCTTTGGCCGTAGTTTCAAATTGCTCTCCAAAATGGTTGAATCAGTTCACAATTCCACCAACATAGTGTTCAAGGAAAGCTTAAACCTTTCTTGGCACCCGAGTCTTGAGGGAAAGGGAGAAGTTTCAATAAGTAGAGATTGAGGAGTAGTAGGATAGTCTACCATTGATCCTGATCACATACATATGTGCACACACTCTTACTCTGAAGATATTCCTAAGAGATACAAAAAATCAGAAAATAATGGGAGAAATGTTGGAATATATTTGCCTCCCAAGGTGACTATTTTAAATTGGACATCACACATTGAGAACTTTGTTACATTGAGACTGTTAAATATTTATTTAGAATTTACCTCATTACTTTATCATCACACTATGTATATATTGCCAGGAAGTTAATGTGAATGAAATGTGGAGACAAAATACTGGAATGAACATTAGAAATAATTAATTCCCTATCCCAGGGCTGTCCTAGACTCACTAGGTACTTCTTTAGATGCATTCTCTGTCCCTCCCTAACCATTCCCATACAGAAAGATTCTAAGACTTGTGCATTTAATAAATAAATCCATTTCCTACCTTGGAAACACCCTCCCTCCACACTGAGGAAAATCCCACATAATCCAAAATATCAGAGAGTCAAAAAATGAGAGAGATAAAAAGGAAAATAGTAAAGAAAGAAAAAGAAAAAGCAAAAGCAAGAGGGGGAAAACAAAAAGAGAAGGAAGAAGAAAAGAGGAAATTTTATCTTTTATTCACTTTAGCAGAAATTTTGCTGTGATATTCTCTCTTGACATCAGAAATAGAATAAAAAATAAATTCTATTTTGTTCTACCCTACCGGGAATTAATTAGGAGTTGTAACAATTTAGCATTCTACCTGAATTAATGTAATTTTCCCCCTCATTATCTCAACTGGCCACACCTTTCCCTACAGGATATTCAATGATACAGAAATAGAAACAATTAGAGTCCCTATCTATCTGTCCAATTCCAAGTCTGCTGAATGAGTACCAATTCACTCCTTTATATCCAACTTCACTTTAATCCCATTTATAAGAAGTGTGTTATGCACCAGGAAAAAAAGAAAAACAAAATAATCCTTCAAACTAATTCTTTGGAACTCAAGCTCATGGTCAGCATGTTCCTTGATATTTAAGTAGTATCAAAAATCTTAGAAACTTCATATTGCCATCATTCTCTTAACTGGATTGACCATCAGAATTAGAAATTAGTGTAAAGTTAGCCAAAATCCTTTAACTGATTCTGGAATATTTGGTAATTAGTTTTTGCCATTGGAATTCCTTTCCTCAATAAATGTTCAAATTTATCTCAGTTAATGAGTAAATTTATTTCTACAAAATTTTCTCTTCCATTCAGGTAAATACTACTTCAAGAAGGTAGGGGGACAATATATGTAAAGTACAGCAAGTTCTGTTCAAAGTGCAGATGCAGCATTACTGCTGAGTAACTCTACTGATGGTGGAGAACTTAGGCACTGATTGTGGAGAGGGTGTACTTCCAAATACTCCACAGGATATAAGCCAGATACCAAGGGTGTGCAGATCAGACACTCAGACATGGCAATATGTTTGTATGGAGTAGTGCCAACCAAGTAAATAGCATTTTAGTTGTGTAATCTGCTTTAGGTACAGAAAGCCAAGAAAATAAGCACCCTTCTACACAACTAGATCCTGAAAAAAGGATTAAGCCATGGACCTAAATAAATTCAGTATATACCATCTTTCTTTTTATTCCATTAAAAATATTTATTGAGTGCTTATTCTGGGTAGGGCACTGTGATGGTTCCTTTTCCCCAAAAGGACCTCACAGTGGTGTTGAAGAGCTGAGTCAAAAATGTTTCCCTAAAAACAAAATGAGAAAGTAACCATGACACTCTAAAATTTTTTGTTTCTTAGTCAGAGGATATGCAAAATAATTTTTATGGGGGATAGGGGAAAGGGAAAAGAATGCCAAGCTAGAACTCAGGAAGGTATGGATGCCAGTTTTGACTTTGTCACTAATCAGTAGTATTGAATTTTAGATTTGAAAAGGACTTCAGAAACCATATAGACCAGCTCTCCCTCTTGCCTCTTTCCCCCAATTTATGATTGAGTATTTCTTCTCTGGAAAACATGTTTTGTTTACTTCATTAAATTACTCCACACAACCTCAATTTAGTTGAAGACAAATAATAACAGAACTACACAGGGGTGGCACTTAAAGAGACCTCAGAGATAACCTAATAAAATATTCCCATTTTAAAGACGAAAAACAGAAGTCAAGGGAATCTGTCACTTGCCCCAAAACACCTACTTATCTGATGGTAGAGTTGAGATCAGAATATCTGTCTACTTTACTTCCATCACTTCTACAACCATTAAATCATACTGTACCTTGAAGAAATTTCACTTATGATATTGTGTGAAAAGGGCAGAGACAAAACTAAAGTGAGATGGTGGACTATGCCCTGGAATTTAAAGGGTCTTCAGTAGAAAATAACAAGTGACCTTAGTACTTCATTAACAGTCTACTTAAAGTAAAAAGCTACCAAATGGTCCATTCTGTCTCTTTTCTTAAGATACATTTTGTGGATTGCCTTTGTCACTGGAATTTCTAGTATAGCTCTGGGAAAGATACAGGAATCATGATCTAGTGGGGAAAAAAATATGTTCTGTTCCTTTACAGCAACTTTGATATGGAGCCATTTCATAATGAAAAAGATAGAAAAAGTATTTTATGTAATGGGAAAAAAGTTAAGTCAATAATTAAAGGACACAAGGTAATTGCCATTATTATAGATGAACATCTCTTATGCCAGAAAGGCATTAACATTTAATATCTGAAGTTCTTTTCTGGGAGCTTACATTGGTTGGTCTAAGGGAAGTCTGGAATGAGCAATTGAACTAAGATATTAAGTTAGCACCTCCAGGTCCTCCACACCAGATGTGAGGCCCTAGAACATCTGTTACCAAAGCATTAAGAAAAGGGTTGAGAGATCAAGATTTAGACCCAGTTTTACTACTACTAACTAAATATTTCACCTTAAGTAACTTATTAACTTCTCTGCCTATTTCCATTAATAATGCTTATCTCCATGTAATTCCTATATTTGTGAAATAAATAGTTGTGAAAGCATTTTACAGTACAGACATTTTAAATAAATTAATGATTAGAAATATGCAAGTGATGTCACCAAGTTGAAATATAAGCAGAGCCTCCAAAGAAAAGATGATCATGGCACCATTTATTCATATTCATTTTCAAAGGTAAACAAGTAATGCCTCTGAAATTAGCTCATTTTTCTGCTGCAGGCTTCAGATAAACTTTAAAAAAATAAGCAAAGATCTTCAAATAGTCAGTACATGAATAGACTTCTAGTAAGAGATTAGAGAAACATTTTATTCTAAGTTAAGATATACTTGGCCATGCAAAGACTTTGAAAGCTTATCAGGCTTGATTCCTTAAAATAGTATTTGAATAACTCCTGCATTTGACAGGACATTAAAGAACTGCAAGATACAGTAATTCTAAGTACTTGGGATAAATTGTTATAACTGAATGCTTGTTTTCGCCTCAAGATATCGTGGTGAAGGCTGTGATTTATCATGACCCAGAGATTTAGTCAAGACTTATACACTATTAATATTAAATAAGTATGAAATGTATCATAGCAATACACTTTCCCCAGTGTAATTTCATTGGAAGACCTGGGGATACAAGAAGATATACTTGTTTATGGAGTCCTCCATATCTCCCGCACTGTATAGATATGATCCCACCTGCAATATTTCTTAGTCACTTGTTTGTGAACTATCACCTTTGGCAAAGCCAAAGTTTCCTTCTCTTTAACACTGGAGTAGCTATAAATAAGTCCTCCCTACCCCCAAAACCCATAAACTTTTTTTTTTTTAATTAATCAGTCACTTTCCCTTTTACTAGATAATTCCAAATTTCATTCAGGGATCTTGCTGAGATGATATTAATTAAATGCAGAAAAACTAGAGGAAGCTAAAGCAAAGAAAGGAATAAAAACACCATAACTTCCATTTCCCTCCTCATTAGGAGAGATCATCTGAGTTGTCTCAACCATTAGTTAGGATCCACTTTTTGCATTATCACATAATAGAGATTTATAAGATGATATCTAGTTGGAAACACACACACACACACACACACACACACACACACATATATATATATATATATAAAGATAACCCAACCAAGAAAATAGATGCTGAATGAATAATCTATATACTAGATGCTATAGGAGTTCAGATGATGAAATAATTAATAACATTGTCCTTGGTAGATCAGGAGAGAAGGGAGTAAGTGTTGTGGGCCAGAAGTCTGAACTTGAAACAAAGAATTCTTACAAGGTACTAAGTCGGTGGAATGAGTTCTTTAGTTATTTAGCTAGATATTTAGATAGATATTGGTTATTTAGCATAGTGCTTAACAATTCTCTAGTTCAGTACATGTACTTAGTACTTACTATAGTTCTACAAGAGTCACACCTTTGATTAGAGAGGATATAAGCTCGATCAAACTCAGCCAGAATCAGAACTAGGGAAAACAGAGACCGTGGTGGCAGTCCTCCTGCCTCCCCCACAGAAACCAAGACACATTCAGGAAAACCTCAAGAAGCTGGCAGAAGCAGAGAAGACAAAGGACTGGTGATAGGAGCTTAAGCTCTAGGAACCAAGGAGAGAGGTAAGCCTCTAAGAAAGCTAACCGGGCCCCAGGAAAAGAGACAATTGGAAAGAAAGAAGCAATAAAAGATTTGGACTTTAACCCCTGGCTGCATTTGTGGTGATTACTGAACTGAAATGAAGGCTGCTCCAGAGACCCCAAGAAAACCTCAACAGAGAACATTATATTTTAGAGAAGAATGTTACAAGTAAGGACTTGAGTTGGAGCTTAAAAGAGCATAAGGATTCTAAAAGGTACAGATAGTAAGGTAGAGAGGAAATTGGAAACAGAGGCCATTCCCAACAGGCAGAAGAATAAGGTTAATAGAATCTAGGAAAAGCACTGAAGTTGGGTGCATGGATAGTGAGGAGATAAATTTGGATGGAATTCATGAGGGAAAACAGTATAGATAGATAGATAGATAGATAGAAAGATAGATAGATTAATGAACAAATAAGATGAGGAAACTATACAACTAACTTTTGATTGATTGTGTTAGCTTTTGCACCACCTCTAGTTTTCAGGAAATAAAAATTGCAGAACATGAGACTTTTTTTTATAGCTTAGTCTTAGATCTTTTGGCAAACTGAAGCATACTGAAGGGCATTATGGCATAGGGATAGAGAGCCTGGGAACCAGGGAAAGCTGAATTTAAGTTCTAGCACTGACACATTCTGACTATTATAGGACTGAAACACTTGAGTTGTTGCACTGAGGTTAGTTCAAGCACTTAGGACTAACTACCGATTGGACAATACTCTATTCCCCACACAAGCAAGAGCATGTGCTTGGGGAATGGACCTTCCCACTATCCTGTGCTGGCTGGATCTTTTGGTGTATACAGAGAATTGTAGGAGGGACTAGGGGGTGGAGTAAGACTAGCCAGGGTCACTCTCTCTGGGCAGGAGACAAAAAAGGAAGGTTGTGGAGATTCTGCTTCCATCCAATTCAATCTTACCCCTATAGACCAAGAATAAAGACTAAGGACTTTTGCTTATCCTGACTTCAGATGATTCTAAGGTATCCAGGGTGCTAACATGGTCATCACAGACTATGTGACCCTGGGCAAGTCATTTAGTCTCTCAATGGCCAGGAAACTCTGGAGCATTATGAGAAGCAGGAAAGTTCTTAAGTGCTTGGTAGAAAAAGTTTCCTCATATAGGGAGTTCACATTTCTATTCCCTTTCTCTTTCCATGGCCAAACAGTTTCACTGCAGTTGAAGATCAGCAAATCATATATTAATTCCTGTTATTCCCTATATTTTTCCTATATGAAGTACATCACAATGAATATGAAAAACTAGTCTAACCAATTTAAAATATCAACATGGATACAAAACATCTTCCAAGTTTCTTGACTGAATATTACAAATGATATTTCTTTAGAGAAAAACTGATTGAACTGTAAGGGAGGTTAATTATAGAAGCTTGGGGGGGGATACTTTTTTTTATTATAGCTTTTTATTTACAAGTTATATGCATGAGTAATTTTACAGAATTGACAATTGCCAAACCTTTTGTTCCAATTTTCCCCCTCCTTCAGGGGGGAAATATTTAGCACAAACTGAGGTGTCCCCATTCCCCCAACATTCCACCCATCAGGGCAAAGTAGTGCTTGTTCAAGATTTTAACCACTTCTTTTTCACATATCATGGTTGTCAGAGACCTCTAAATCATATTGTAAACACAACCACAATTAGAATCCCTCCCATTCTAACAATCAATGGAATTAAATGAGAATTTTATGAGATCTTGGACAGTGGAAAGTTGCCTTCTTGTATCTGGGCTTGACGTCACAAAGAAAAAAGGGAAAATTAGAGTCCAGTTAGGAAGACAAGACAGGGAGGCAGATATCCATATAATATGATGTACTAAGTACTTAAAAGAGTGTGATACCATTCTGGAAAGAAAATTGCAATTATGCTAAAAAAGAGAATAAATTGATTATGTTTTTGATCAGAGAGATTCCATTTCTAGGTATATACTCCAAAGATGTCTAAATCAAATGGAAAACTTCCACATAGGATATTTAAAGCATCATTACTTGTGACAGTTAAGCACTGGAAATAAAGCAAGCAATGGCTAAAAAAAAATATGACAAACAAATATAAAAGAAAGTTAATCAACCCTAAGAAATGATTAACAAAGAATTCAGAAAAGAATGAGGGAACTTGTGTGAATATAGTATTGTGAAAATAGGAAAATGCAGAATGACCACACCAATGGAAATGGAAAGGAATAATGAAAGGAAAGTGAACATTGTATACTAATAATGACTAAGGATGTCCCAAAAGAGGTGAGGAAATGATCTTACTATTTTTTTTTTACCTTGAACGAGATATTTAATCTTTTTTGGGGTCACAATTTCCTCATGTAATGGGATTGGTTGAGCTAGAAGGATTTTGAATTCCTTTCTAACTCTGGATGCGTTATCCTATGATGCTAAGATCCTACTTTTCCTCACTGCCTATACTATGAACTTCAACTAATGCTGGCTAGTTTTGCTAAATTGCTCCCTTCCTTTTCTTTTCTTATAACAACAAACCTGGTTAAAGAGCTAGAGGGAGAGGAATAGATTTGTAAATAATCTATAATTTGCAAATTAAAAATTACAGGAAAAAGAAGAGATAAAAAATTTTGACTTCAAGCTCAGAGCCCTTGTATTCTCACATCATTTATATGCAACAGTCAGGCTGCAAAAGGAAGAAATTGCCTCAGTTAGATGAATAAATTAAAATATACAATCTCCTTTCTTCCCTACTTTCTTTGTTATCCTGTAGTAAAAAAAAATAGTACCTTCTGCTGACATAAAACAAGAATAGTGTCCAGGTGAACAGTTTACAATCTTCTTTTTCATATAGCAATTTGCTTTCAGACTATAAACCATCCTTAGGAATAATTTTGGGTTCCATAACATAAACTTGACCTCTTTGTACTTCCACTAGAGTGTCTCAGGGCCTTCTAAGTAAATCCATGGGCTAAAGCTAAGCTAAGCTGTGATAATATTTTTAAATACCTATCCATTGAAGTAAAGTCATTTTCTATTTATCCAGGGCAGCTTCTACCCAAGGCACTTCAAGAAGAAAGGTAGGGAGTTAATAGTAGTAATATGCCAGAACTGCTACCTACTAACTAACTAGTCATTCACTATTGGATGTATTTATAAGAAATATCCACACCCATAGTTCTCTTAGTGTAATTTTCATTTCCAACTCCATGATTTCCAACTCCACCTCTTTCTCTATTTATCCAAATCCTATTCATCTTTTGGTCTCATTTTTCTTTTAAATACTTTTCAAATTATAGCCTACTTTAGAGAGCTACGTAATTTAGCACCTGATTCTGTCTTATGTTGTTTTCTATTTGTTTTCATGCATGTTGTCTATAATAAGAATAGGAGATATGAGAGGTCAGGAGTCATATCTTATTCCATTTCTGTCTTCTTCACACCCTCAGTAGAATATAAACTCTTGGAGGATAGAGATGACTTTACTTTTTGCCTTTGTATCTCTTGGTTCCTCATGTAATGACTGGCACAGAGTAGAAAAGAAATTTATAAATGTTGCATAAACTGAATGAAATTCAATTGAATAAAATTGAACTCATAGTAGATGTTCCATGAGAAGGATATGGATAGAGAAAGGGAAATGGTATGAATAAAAATTAGAACTGGAGAATGTTCTGCTCAAGGAGCACTGATTGAACTATGGATGGGAGTCCTTTGTTTTTTTTTTTTTTTTAATAGACTGAAAATCATCCATTAAGAACACAGAACATATAGGCTATATTTATTTCAGGCAAAAAAAAAATGGTTTTCAGGGAAGAATGGTGATATTGAATAACTGTGAGCTCGAATATTCCAGATCTAAAGTAGAGAAGAACTGTAGAGGCCGATTCCCTTTTTTGTGACAAAACTGAGGTTCAGAAGTCTTGTGATTTTGCTCCAGGTCACAAAGATAAACACATCAGAGGTGGACTTAACAGAGGCCTTCTAACTTCAGTCATTGCTTCTTTATTTCCACTGTACTACCTGCCAGGCATATGCTCAGTTGTCAAGGGCAGATTGGTTCTCTTACACTTGGCTTTTATCATATTGAATGACTTTGTTTTAGGGGACATGCCTTTGCCTCCTTATTGCCATTTACTTTTAATTCTCGGCTTTTACAGGTAGAAGGATATGTTCTCCATTATGGATTCATGGAAGGATACAAAGGTCCCTTTACTTCAGAGACTTGTGATGTAATTGAGGAGAAAGACTGTCTACAAGGAAAGATAAATAATAAAATGAGGAAGAATAGGCTAAGAGCCAACTGTGTGGAAATGCTTGACTGTTGGCTTGATACAGATCATCAGTGCTATAGGAGTTTAACTTCAGCAGTACATCTAAATCCATGTTTCAACTCCCTATAATAGGTTTCTCTGTTATTATAATTCTCCAAACTGTAATCAATCGAATTATTTCACTTTTCGACCACATTGTCTTCTGTTATTTTACTTGGATGATTTTCCATGTAGAAAACAGATGCTCATTTGCCTAAGTAGGGAAACCATGGGGCTGCTGTTATGGGAAGGAAAACAAGAGAGGATCATAGGAGTTACTGCAGTCTGATTTGGAACTGGCCTTTGTTTAAGCCTATGTATTCATTCTTCTTGCAAATTCCTTTAAAAAATACAGCATAACATTATTTAGTCTAGGAGTATAGAGATGTTTAAATATTAACCATGCAATACAGTCTTTGTGTTTAATAAACACTGCAAAATATGGGGAAGCAAATTTGCTTTTTATAAACATCGAAGCTGGCAGGCACATTTTTTTTTTTCTGGCAATAAGCTATGAAAAACTCTTCTCACTTCCTTGTTCATTCACAACACGGCAGGAGCTGAATGAAGCTGAGAGTACAGCTTCCTGGGGGTGTTTGCAATAGAGATTGACACTAGAGCAGCAAGGAAAACATGGGAAATCAGAGGAGAATAAAAGAGCTTCTTGGAACTCCATGAAAACACAGTGTACTTCCAGCATGCTTACTGGATGGGACTGAACAAGGCAGGTCGAACTCATAGGTAGAGTGAGAAATAGCTTTGCCATGAGGCAAAACCTTACATGTTTATCTTCTGCAATAATGGTAGAATAAAGTGCTTTGTCATCTGTAATAGGTATTTTGAGCATCTATCACCTATTTCATGATTTTATTGTCCTGCCCTTGGGATATAGCCAATTAAATATTTATTTTAAAATATAATTTGTAATATATAATGTATTTTAAAATATTTTACATATGTGATTTACATATAAATTATAAGCATATACACAGATAGATATGTATCGTTATATTCATTAAATACAAGTTCTTACCCAAAGCCAGGGCTTTAAAATTGCAAAATGGGGGTCTGAATTCAAATACCACCTTTGATGCATGCTCTCTGTATAATCTTGTCCAATTCACTTAAGATCCCTGAGTATTAGTTTTCTGATATAGGGTGAGAGAGGTTATAATAAAAAACCTAGGAAGTCCTTTTAAGCTCTGTAATCTGTGGGTGTGTTTCACATATATATATATATATATATATATATATATCTACATAGATACTTTATATGCACACATGTATATGCAAATCTGGGAGAGGTATACCTGAGAAGTCCTTAACATCTGAATCTAAAATATTTTATCAGATTATCTTTGATCATACAGAAAAGAATCTGAAGAAATAGTCCAGTTAATTTTGATATGGGGAGAGGGACCAAAGGAAGACATAATAGCAAAGTAGTTGGGCTGAGTACTAGTGTGCTACAGAACATGCAGAATTCAGCAGTGCTCTAAGATTTAAAAGGTTGATGTAGAGTATCAAAAGGAAAGAATTTCATCTAGTGCTTGCCTTAATATTCATCAGTAAGATCCTAAAAGTTCCTTTGACCACATAAGATAATACATATAATGTGCTTAGTACACTACCTGACACATAGTAGGAGTAACATAAATCCTAATTATTGTTTATTATTATTAATAATAAGGATAAGATGCACTTCTCTGTCTGTAAATATATGATAAAGGGTCAGCATATGTAACCCACTAGAACTATATGAAAATCTGAACATTCACATAGACATGAGCAAAACCAACCCTAGAAAAAATCTTAAAGCAAATGAAATTCATCTTCAGTGTCTCCAGCCTCCTATTTAAAGATCTCCTTCTCTACTCCTTTGTATTCTATTAATCTATCACCAAACAAGCATCAACTCATACCCTTCTGTGTGTCCAGCACTATGCTAAATGCTGGTGGCTTTAAAAAAAATTCCCTCATGTAGTTTCATATTCCAAGGGCAGAAGATGTCAAGTACACAATAAAAGAAACAGAGGCAAAGTCATATGGGAGAAAAAGAACTAGCACTGGAATGGGGGAGGAGGGTATCAGAAAAATTTAAAAAGTGGTGCCCGAGCTTCATCTTGATACAAGAGATGGATTCTGTGATTCTTAACTGTTGATTTTATGTCTGTTGATTTTATGTCAGGAAGAGCAAGGTGGTACAGTGGACATTCAGCCTGGAGTCAAGAAGATCTGAATTTGAATTTTGCTTTAGACACATCACTTGTATGACCTTGTGAAGTTCATTTCATCTCTGTCTGCCTCAGTTTCCTTAACTCGTGAAGATCAAATGAGATCATATTTACAAAGTGCTAAGAAGAGCATCAGACGTGCCTAGTACCTTTTTCCTTCCTTCCTTCTTGCATCAACTAGCATTTTATTCTCCTTCCTCTCTGACTATCAAAACCTGCTCTTAGGAAATGATTTCTTTTTAGTCATTTATATCTTAGTGTTTAGGTAAGCATCTCTGTTAAACATCCCAGACAGAGTGAAACCATCTCTCTTACTGTGAAATAAGTGGCAGTATTACCTGTTAAAAGAATTTTAGTTATTACTTAGCAGATGGAGAGTTTATTTTTGGTTTTCTGGGAAATGATGAAATCACAAGATATTGAGAGCCAAGGATTGTACTGTTAAGGATGACCCCTCTGTTTGCTTTTCTGTTGAATTGGATTACCTAGTCTGATAATGTTGATTTGGATTTCACTGGATACTCAAACAAAAAGTTACTTTATTAATAGAAAAAGTTTGATGAACTAATCCTATGATAAAAGGTGCATACAAAAACTCCTAATAAAAACTATCCATTGAAATCTAAGTTAATAAACAAAAGGTTCCTATGTGGGAATTGCATTCATTCACCTTCCCTCTTCTCCTGTAGTCAATGGAGTAGAACTCTCTTCAGGATCATACCACTGCCAGGGTTTGATCCATTTCTCTGCTTCTGCCAAAAGTACCCAATCTATTTGAGACATAAAAGCATCCATATACATTTTTTAAAAAATATGTAGAGAAAAAAGAGCCAGCGAATCCACTATTTCCTTCCATTGTCCTTTTTGATCATTCTTCAGAGTTAAAAAAATCCTCCCTTTGGCCAAGTTTATATTTCTTATATTAAAAATCTCTGGTCCTTTGCACAATGGACATGTAAAACCTTGGCCACTGAGTTCAGATTTCTCAAAGGCTCAAAGCCACAGTCAAAGCAACCCTTTTTCAAATTGCTCAACTGACCCTTTAATGTTGTGGGTTGGCTTGGGCAACAGAAATTGGGAAATGTGCCCTTGCTTCTAGGGGAGAAGGTGGAGATTTGACTCTCCCTATTTATCCCACAAAATCCAGGAAAATACAAATTAGAGGCTTCTTGTGGAAATTTCTCTGGAGTGATAGTAGAATCAGCAGCAGTTAATTCTGTGAATGTGGATTCCAGGTCAGGACTTTGAGGGGAAAATAATGCAAAACATTTAACCACATGGCTTAAGGGAAGTGCAATTTACAGGAGGCAAAGGTACCTGGCAGCCTTGCCATCACATTGGAGTTCACTCAGGCTAGGAGCTGGAAATGACCAGGGAGCTAATTAATTTATTTAATCACTTTCAGAAATGAAAAGAAGCCAGATTGTTCCTAGCAGCTCATTCTAACAATCACTCACTGGTATTGGGTGCAAAGTGAAACTCTGAAGTAGCCTCTAGAGTTGATCTTTGGCAAAATATAGATGCTAATTTCTATGTATAAATTGATATTTAAAACTACTGACATGATCACTTATTCTTGTTTTGTCCATAAAAGAATCAATATAGCATAACAGAAAGAGCTGGTTTCAGAACTAGGAAGACTTGGATTGAGGTCCCAACTCTGACACCTGTTGGCTGTGTGACCCTTGCAAATCACTTAACTTCCTGGCCCTCTAGATTATTCTCTAGACGTCTAAATTGCAGAGAGGGTGCTGACTTTCATTAATAGAGATAATTTCCTCTTCTGGGAGTTCCCTGGAGGCAGAACAGGTCTAATCCACATCTCTATCCTCCTGACTCTTACAAAAGCCTTGTTAGGTAAGCAGGGCTGCTGGGATTATTCTTCTTTCATAAAGAATGAAACTGAGATATTGAGATTAAAGTGATTTATCCACAGTCATAGAGAATGTCACTATCAAAGTTAGAACTTCTAAGATCTTTTATTTGTGTCATTGTAGCATTCATCAATGTGATCTCTACTGGGAGAATTTTTCAGTGGTAAAATAGTAACTGAATCAATCCTCTTTTGTGGTTAACCTATGCTAAAGTTGAGTTCAGGGAATTTTTTCTCCTAACTATTTACTTTGTTCTTTGAATTATTTCTGAGTTCTTTCATTCCCAGGCTTCATGGCTAACTGGAATGTTTGAAAGAAAGGCGATAGCAAAACCTTGACTCCCACAAGTTATAGGAAACTTCCTCATTCCATTGACCTAAAGACTAGTCCTCTTCTGGGGATGTAAGGTGGCAACTTTAGGAAAATTGCTAGCTCCAGATAATTAACTGCCAACCAAGAGTAGTCAATCTTACTCTCAGTGGAGTGGTACTAGCAACACATATATGTTTGTTACGAAGTCCACAGGTCCCCTTTCATTTTTTGTTTTCATTTTTGTCCACAAAGTCTGTCTAAAGGTGCCCCTAATCCAATATTATATATCTATATATGTGTGTATATATACACATGTAAAATCTCCATAAAATATAATCTAGTTACCTAGTCTTGGGAGCAAAAGTCCTCCTTTTAGCTTTGTAAACTCAAATAGAAAGAAGACAAAATGGGATTGCAAAAGCCTACTTATTATATGTAAAATTCTAAATAAATCTAAATACTTTCCCTTTTCTTACAAGTGCCCACAATGACTTAGACTCTGGCATTGATATGAACTCTTTCACCACTTTTGTTGTTGCTGTTGTATTCTTATCTACCAACAGAGTGGCAACTATTCTGCAATTTGTAGTCTTGCCTATGGCACTGAAAAGTCAAGTGATTTTTTCAGGGTCATTTAGCCAATATAAATTAAGGGTAGGACTTAAAATTCGTGTCTGTATAAAAAAAATTGTATTCATAATTTTTAACTACTTTCCTAACTTTATAAAGAAATCTTAGATCTGTTTCACTTAAAGATCACAGAATTCCAGACTGCGATCTGGAAAGGATCTTAGAAGTCAACATACTCATTTTATACATAATATAAAGAAGACAATTATGATTTGAACCTAGGACTTTAACATTGTACATGGCTTCCTTAATCTTGCTGGAAGATGTCTTGATAATATCTTGTTACAACTTCATCTTCTGAAATATGTGAGTTTTTTCACAGCTATCTTCTAATACCAATCCTCTCTGGGCCAAGATAGCAGGGTATGACTTTCCAAAGGAAGGAAATTCCATGTTTTTCTTTATGGGTCCAAACCCAAGCTATTCCTCCCACTTGGAAAGTTGTAACACAGGGTCAATGTCAGCTATTGGAGATTTAAACTGAAGAGGACTGTGTCCATACCATGATTTTTCCTTCTCTGAGTTCATTTTACATATTTTACAGGCAGCAACTTGGCAATAGTTTCCCTCATTTTAGCCTTTTTGAGTTCTCTTTAAAAACAATCATTAAGAATTATTAGGGCTTATTTCTAATCATGTAAAAAATGGTCTAAATCATGAAGAATGCAAATTAAGAGAACTCTAAGGTGCCACTTCACACTTGTTGTTTGCTTGTTTTTTTTTCCTTTCTTATGATTTTCCACCCTTTGACATGATTTTTCTTGTACAGAATGACATATGGAAATATATTTGGAAGAATTGCCCGTTTTTAACCTACATCAGATTGCTTGCTGTTTGAGAAAGGGAGAAAAATTTGGAACATAAGGTTTTGCAAATGTGAATGTCAAAAACTATCTTGGAATGCATTTAGAAAAATACAATACTATTAAAAGAAAAAAAATAAACTTTTATATCACCTAAAAAAAAAAAAAGAAATATTAGGGCTTGAGGAAAAGGAATGTTCTCTTCAGATTATTATTTGACATCTTGCTTCCTGAGCCTTCAGATTATATTCTGTCAATTATTCACTGATTTGGGAAGGCAGAAGAAAGGAGAAAGGAAATATAGTTAAAAGGAAGGAAGGAAAAAAGGAAGGAAGGAAAGAAGGAAGGAAGAAAGGAAGGAAGGAAGGAAGGAAGGAAGGAAGGAAGGAAGGAAGGAAGGAAGGAAGGAAGGAAGGAAGGAAGAAAGAAAGAAAGGAAAGAAGGAAGAAAGGAAGGAAGGAAGGAAGGAAGGAAGGAAGGAAGGAAGGAAGGAAGGAAGGAAGGGAGGGATCAAGGGATCAAGGGATCAAATAATCAAGGAAATAGAAAAGGGAGGACACCGTTTGGACTCTTTCAGAAGTGAAGCAACAGAAATACCACCAGACAAAAAGCACCTAAACCTTTTTATCCATTCAAGCAAAAGCAATGATCAAAATTTAGTATAATTGAGTGTGGTTACAAGGGATTTGCCCTAGTGATTCCCTGGATCTGTTCTATGATCATGGAATTCAAATTCAATAAGCTGATCAAACCTGGGAAAATAATATAGACAGTCATTGTAACCAATTCTTCATTATCTATTGTTATGCAGATAATATAAAACAATAGTTCAAAAGTCTTCAACATTTAAATTCTAAATATATTATGTGACTTTTAAAAAGATAATGGCATCATCCTGAGTAATTTCATATTGTTTTTGCTATTGTTCAATCATTTCAGTCACGTCCGATACTTCATGATCTCATTAAGGATTTTCTTGGTACAAGTACCTGGAGTGGCTTGTCATTTCCTTTTCCACCTCATTTTATAGATAAGGAAACTGAGGTAAATGGGGTTATATGATTTGCCCAGGATCACATAGCTAGTAAGAGTCTGAAGCCAAATTTGAACTCAAAAACATGAGTTCTTCCTGGCTCAGATCTGGCATTATATCCACTGCACTACTTAATTCTATATTAAGTAAATAGTAAAGTAAGTTTGTGCTTCCCAGGTTCGTGTTATTTAATATTGGAAAATAGGTTTCACAGTAGAAGGCAAGTTAAATCAACAAAGAATTTAGTTATAACTAACTATGTGCCAAATACTGTATAAATCACTGGGGACAAAATTACAAGCAAATAGAATGGCAATCTCTGCCCTCAAGGTGATTATATTTTTTACTGAGGAAGATAACACAGAAAAGGAAGCTGAAAAGGAAGGGGAGGGAGGAGGCCTCACTCTGGTAAAGATGGGGGAAGGAAGAATGGTAGATGTGGACCCTTTTTCAAAACAGAGATTCTGGGGGAATCTCATTAATGGGAAAAGAACCCCTCAGGGCCACTAAAAGAAATCAGCTGAGTGAATAGTAAAGGATTTAGGAATGAACTGCCACAGATAATCCACCAATGAATAAGATACACACAGATAATTGAGAATTAGCTCTTAAAAAAATCAAATTTGGAGTATTGATTTTTTTTAGCAAGAGCCATGACTAGCATTAAATGTACCTGATAAAAATAAAGGGAATAGAAAATAGCAGGCTTAAATATTGCCTTTAGAAACCTGCTATTATGAGATTGGTAAACTTTGTGGAGGGGAAGGGAGAAAAGTGTAATTTCCTCAAATTCATAAACTAAAGTAATTTCATCAATATAAAAAGATGTGGCAACAAAACTAATGCAGACAAGATTAGAAGGGAAGCAATAAACTGGGAAAAATATTTTTACATTCAAAGGTTCTGATAAAGGCCTCATTTCCAAAATATATAGAGAATTAACTCTAATTTATAAAAAAATCAAGCCATTCTCCAATTGAAAAATGGTCAAAGGATATGAACAGACAATTCTCAGATGAAGAAATTGAAACTATTTCTAGTCATATGAAAAGATGTTCCAAGTCATTATTAATCAGAGAAATGCAAATTAAGACAACTCTAAGATACCACTACACACCTGTCAGATTGGCTAAGATGACAGGAAAAATAATGATGATTGTTGGAGGGATGTGGAAAACTGGGACATTGATGCATTGTTGGTGGAGTTGTGAACGAATCCAACCATTCTGGAGAGCAGTTTGGAACTATGCTCAAAAGTTATCAAACTGTGCATACCCTTTGATCCAGCAGTGTTACTACTGGGCTTATATCCCAAAGAGATCATAAAGAAGGGAAAGGGACCTGTATGTGCACGAATGTTTGTGGCAGGCCTCTTTGTAGTGGCTAGAAACTAGAAACTGAGTGGATGCCCATCAGTTGGAGAATGGCTGAATAAATTGTGGTATATGAATATTATGGAATATTATTGTTCTGTAAGAAATGACCAACAGGATGATTTCAGAAAGGCCTGGAGAGACTTACACGAACTGATGCTGAATGAAACGAGCAGGACCAGGAGATCATTATATACTTCAACAACAATACTATATGATGACCAGTTCTGATGGACCTGGCCATCCTCAGCAATGAGATCAACCAAATCATTTCCAATGGAGCAGTAATGAACTGAACCAGCTACGCCCAGAGAAAGAACTCTGGGAGATGCCTAAAACCATTACATTGAATTCTAATCCCTATATTTATGCCCACCTGCATTTTTGATTTCCTTCACAAGCTAATTGTACAATATTTCAGAGTCTGATTCTTTTGTACAGCAAAATAACGGTTTGGTCATGTATACTTATTGTGTATCTAATTTATATTTTAATATATTTAACATCTACTGGTCATCCTGCCATCTAGGGAGGGGTGGGGGTAAGAGGTGAAAAATTGGAACAAGAGGTTTGGCAATTGTTAATGCTGTAAAGTTACCATGTATATATCCTGTAAATAAAAGGCTATTAATATATGTATATATATATATATATATATATATATATATATATAAAGATGTGTCTTCTGACTCAAAAAAAAAAACAGAAAAATAAGGGTTAAGGTAATACTTTCTCTAAATCTACCATCTCATAGTAACTTTATTCACCTCCTCCTCAGAGACCAATTTTTCAGCTAGACTGCACAAGTGTATCCCACACTTTACAAGGACATCTTCTAACCAAAAAGGGCAAATATGTAACAAAATGGACACAAATGCCCTTTTAACGTGCAAAATTATATTTCAAAGTCAATATAAATGTCTAAACGATCACAGAGGTTAGAGAAAGTCCTCTTCCTTTTTTAAAAAATTACCTTAACTCCTAAATATTTATCAAGCCCATCAAATTTTGGGAGTCAAGAATACCTATTTCTAATTAGTTATGTGAGTTTGTATAGTGGAGAAGCAACTGCTTTTTAAATACTATTGACTTCCTTAATGACTCTTTTGGGTTTTGTCAATCAAACAGATTGTATTTGCTTTTCCAGCAATTTCACTGCTGTCCTGCTTAAGAATGGCAAAGGGAGAAAAGAAAAGTGTCTTGATTCATAATGCCTCTTGAGACTTCTGGAAAAATAGCTTTTGAGCTTAATGTCTCTCTTGCATCTGAATCTCTTTGTCTAGGAGAGAATAAAGGAAAAGAGAAAAGAAAGTATTAAGTGCCTACTATGTGTCAGGTACTGTGCCTTTAAGCTCTTTACAAATTGAATCTCATGTGATCTCCATAATAACCCTGAGACGTAATTGTTATTTTTATGGATGAGGAAACTGAGGCAGAGAAATGAAGTTTCTTTCTCATAATGACAGAGCTAATGGTTGTCTGAAGTTGGATTTGAAATCAGGTCTTTCAGACTCCAGATCCAGCACTCTATTTGTTGGGCCACCTAGCTGCCATGGATCTTAGAAACTATTAGGGCATTGAAAACAACAACCCAGATTAATGATATATATATTAGCATCACAAGTGCTATATTAGCTTATAAATGATTGGGATATGATGGAATAGATGCTTCTCTCTCATCCTCTAGAACATAAACTTTTTAAAAGAGAAAAAGTAGACTTTGTTAATTGACTAGTATTAAGCACTTAACTGGTTTTTATATTACTATGCTATATTTTATTTTATATATTATTGTACATAATCTAGAAAATTCTGGGTTTCAAGTCAATATTAATTGATAATCATGAGTGTGTTCTCTTCATAATATGTGAGAAATTATATCAACTCCAGCATAATAGATATCCAAGTCCTTAGATGCATTTTCCGAACCACTGATAAGTAATGTGTTGTCAGAAAAGTGATATCATGCTACCTCTTCCTGAATATTTTTTGTTCTGATGGTACTGGGAACAACTTAAGTGATAAACAGCTAAGAAAAATGCATTTCATTAAAAAAAAACTGTAATAGCTTTTCATTACTAGATCGTACAAATCAATAAAAACTACTAAATATATGCAGCCATTAATCTATAACAAAAGTATGCTTTTTTATTTAAGACTTTGGACTTTTCAATTAAGAGGATTTACTCAGGCAAACAAGATGCATATATATCCTCCAGTGATCTGACAAGACATAATTAGGCGGCCTATAGATTTTGATCATTTTTAAGGGGAGACAAGTTTGCTGGGGCAGTCAGGATTATTTTGTGTTTGTGTGGGGAGAGTGGTATTACTTCTCTGATTCTCTGTTACTAATGTATAAGAATAGAAAACTGTAATGGAGGGGATGGGGCAATCTTAAAGCAGGAACAATATTCTCTTTGGAGGGTACAAAGCTCAAACTATGCAAACATATTACTGTACTATTCCTAATCTTCAACTCAGTTTCAACTAAATACAAAGCTAACTTTAAAGAGAAATTTCTCCCACTCCACTAATGAATTCATTGTTGCTCTATATCTTCATCTACTATAAAATTGTATTTACTGTGATTTGCTTGGATCTTACCTACTATTTTTCTCTAACTATAAAATCTTCAGTGATTTCTCAAGTAAATTGCATCACCTAACATATAAGCCAAAACCAATATATGGGATGTGGTTGATTGTTTCAATATATATTAAGCCCCCAAAAAAGATAAGGAATAAACTTAATCCCTGGATTTCAAAAAGTTTCTCTGCTAATCACAGACATCTATGCAGAGAGTGAAATTTATACTTTGAGACAGAAAAACATATAGGCCAAGAAAAAGAAATCCATACTATTTAAGGCTGTTTGATCATCAGATCTCTGCTCTGTGATGTGAAAATTATCTTCCTAAATTCATTGAAAACCCTGAGTAAGGTTTTATAACTTTGTGTAGAATTCTTCTGCTTTCTGGATCTTCTCTATTAAATAAAGTAACTGGCTTGCCCTTGTTTCTTTATAAAGTTTAAGTTTTACAAAAATATTCGTTATTATCACCATCATGACTTTTATATTTATATTATCTGTTTTTTCTAAAAGAAATTTTAAGAAATTGTATCTTTTCACTTTATACTAAAATCTTCTGAAACATTGAAGGAAGGAAATATACCTGAGTGCCTCCTTTGTCAAAATGAGGGGTCCAGGAGCGTCCCTAAAGACTAATCATATTTGTGGTCACTATTCTATATCCCCCAATATTTAATATAGATTTATACACATAAAATTCTAATTAAAAAGTCAAGAACAGCCTGGAAGAAGGAAAGCCTCAAAAATGAAATTTGCAAGGTCCACGAAAGGGGAAAGGACCCTCTCAGTTGAGAGAGTATGATTTATGAAAAAACCAAAAATAAAATATTGCAATTTTGGGCCCCAATCTTGGCTCCACTTTCTTTACCTGCATGATAGTGGGAAATCACCGAACTTATTTAGGGTCTACTTTTATCTTTTATGAAGTATAGAGTTGAATTAGATCAGTGTTCTGAGTTTAAGATCCATGCATAGATTTAAAAAACACTGAACTTGGATGGAGAAAAAATGTATCTTTATTTCTACTTTAAAATTTAGCAATTATTTCAATTATGAATTTTAAAAAATCATTCTAAAAAAGGGGATCCAGAGATCTCTGGATCCCTTACCATACTGAAAAAAGAGGTCCATGACACACAAAAATTTGTTAAGATTAGATTAAATGATACCTAAGAGTCTTTTAAATTCTAAATTTTACATTGAGAAGAAGGTTGGCAATTATGGACAGACTGTCCCAGTTATTTTTAACATCAGTTAGAGAGAGACATCCCCTCAGCTATATGGCCTCTAATTAGAGCATTCTTTAAACTCTAAAGCAAAAGAGAAATAAAGAGATGAAAATGAATAAAGAGATGACTTTTAAATATAAGTTCATAAAATTCAGAAGTTAAAATGTATGATAATAAGATGTCTCTAGGGAAATATTCTTCTAAGTAGAGGTGGTTTTAGACAGGTTAATCATAACTTTTTGCTTATAGTGCTCTGCAAACCTCAAAAATAGTTTTACAGTTGAATGAAAGTCTTGAGATGTTAGCTCATCTTCTATAACCTTAATGAGAGCATACTAAAATTCCAGGGTCAGGCAGGTCAACAGAGATGACATACATTGAATCCTTTTTTGAAAAGATTTCGATGTATTTTGGTAAGTCTCTACACTTTGAAAGCTTTTTTTTCAATGTAATTTAGAGATTAATGAGAGTTTATCATTAAAAAAACAAATTTATAAAAATTTAAAAGTAATGTTATATCCAAATAATTATAAGCAGTGACAAGTTTTGTGATGATAGTCTAATTTTTTCATAGTTTATTGCTTGAATTCTCCATGAGTTTTGAGTCCTATGTTTTTAGTATGAAGGTATTCTTGTTAATCCATCAATGATGTATAATTCTAACCAAACATTTGTATCGTATGTCACTATTATCATTTTTTCCTACCCTAATGTCAAGGAAATCAGAAAGATTTGATTCATTAATATCTCTCATATATTTAAGTTGCTCTTCTTTGGAACTAAATAGTTTCTTCAGGGCAATCATCCAGAATAGGTTTTCATATCTGGGAAGCAGGAATCCAAATCCCCAGGGAACAGGAGGTTTGGGAACAAAAATCTTTATCAATCAATTAAACTAAGCACTTTATTGAGCACTTATCTGGGCAAGATGCAGAGAAGTTTCAATCATTTTCCAAGTCATTATATATTAGTTATTTTTTACATTTTTCTTTCTCACCCCAGATTTCAAATCCAATTATCAAGTCCTGTTGACACCTCCCTTTTTCTAATTCACAGATACTGGACTTAGAAGGCACTTCAATAGCTATCTAGTCCAAATAAAGCCCCAAAGGATTCTCTATTGTCAAATAAGCAAATTGTTGTCATCCAACTGTTGCTGCTTGAAGACTTCCAAGAAGCCCTTCCATCATCCCTTGACACAGTTCATTTCACTTTTGGACACTTTTAATAAGTTTGAAGTTTTTCATGATATATAGCCTAAATTTGCCTCACTGAAGCATCTGCCCTTTAATTTTTACTCTGCTCTTTTAGGGCAAGCAGGAAAAGTTTAATTCTTCTTATAGGATAGTCCTTAAAAATCTGTGAAGACAGCATGTTTCCACTAAGTCTTTTCTTGTCCAGTCTAAACATCCCCAAGGCTAAATATGTCTTCCTCTGTATTTCTTCTACTATAACACACTTCTTAAACTGGAGTACTATAAATTGAGAAACAAAACAAAACAAAATACTCCAGATGAGATGAAATAAAGACAAAGTATATTAGGACTATATTTTCCTTACTCACTCAGCACTTAATCATGTCTTGCCTTGTGATATTTTTGCATGGAATTGTTCTTTTGATTTCTTGGTTGTTATGTAATCATCTATGTGTGTAAGTAAATTGTAAACTCCTTCCAGGCAGATTCTTTGGGGTATAGTTCTCTGGATTCCTTACAGAACATAAGACTATTTCAATCTTCTCTTAGTCATCTTTAGCAAAAAAGCCCGAGTTCTCTATCTTTCATTGCTGTAGTTCCAAGAAAACCTTAGTCTGTTGTGGAATTGAACTGACAAATTTGGATAGACTTTAAGAACAGAAAAGTAAACAACTATTCAGCTTACTGTTCCTAAGTTACCATTAGTCAAGCGACACAATTTTATCAATGACCTAAGATGTAACTAATTCTATTACTACTTGAGAGGATATAAAATAAGATTATGTGATATTCATAAAGTGTTTTAAGTTTGATAAAGCTTTACACATATTTTATCTTGTTGAATCCACACAAGAACCTTTTGAGCTCATTTTTACAGATGAAGAAATTGAACATAGAGACATTTAAGAATTTTTTCCCCAGATCACATAGCTGGTACTATCCTAATGGATGTGTCCTAAATCCAGATTCAGTGCTCTTCTAATCATACTCTACTGGCCTTAGGGATCATTATCCTCAAAGGGACTGAAACCATTATTTGGAGAGATAGTAGGAAAATGTCTAAACAATTTGTGATAGACAGTTATATACCGATGACCACATACAGTGCCAGTACTGGAGAATTCAAAGAAGGGGAAACATGCATGTAAAAGTGTCAAAGAATACTTCTGGAGGGAGGTTTTGAACTGAGCTTGCTTGGCATTTAGTAGGCACTTAATAAATATCTGTTGAATGATAACTGGGCAAACAACATGTACAAAGCATAAAGGAGGGAGAATGGTACCTTGTTTAACACATAGCAATGATAACATGGAGAAGAAGACAAATTAAATCATACAACTAGCTACCATTATGTTTCAAGCATTAAAGGATGAAAACTCAATATGACTCAGAGTGCCTTGGCAGCCAAATATGCTAATGTGATCCTGAACTGCAAGAAAAAATCTAAAGTAAGAGAGAGAAAATCCCATTTTCCTTTCTAGCCATACTATACCTTGAAAACTATGTCCAGTTATGAGAGCCATATTTCAAAAAGACAAATGACAGGGTATGGAGGGATCAGAAGGGAAAGTAGACTGTCATATGCAACAGAAAACAAGCTTCTGATTGCTCCCAAGCAAAAGAAGTAATGATTTGAGTCCAAATTCAAACTCTGTACCTGTTTGACTATGGGCATATCATATCATTTATCTGAGTCTCATTTTCCTTATCCATTAAAAGATATTGAAAGACTAGATGTTCTTTATGACCTTTTTTAGATTTAAATCCATGATCTTTTAAATAAAGAACAAGGAAAATCAGTTTATTAGGCGCAATAGGTACATTGTGGAGCATGGTAAAAAAAATGTCTAAATAGACTAGGTGAGACCAGATTATGAAAAAATATTAATGCTCAAGTGAGGGGTATTTACCTCACAGGATAGGCAACAGAGAATGGCAGATGTTTTGGAGCAGAAGAGAAATACAATGATGATAATGAAGGAAGCCAGGTAGCAACCAGACCTTTCCTAAATCCTTTTCAGTTCTCTGACTCACATTCCCCTCTTACCTAACTATCCTCACTGCTATCCTCCCCCTTATGCATTATTTTGCAGATATAAAATTCCTGAACCCGGTTCTCTGTTGCCATTTCTCCCTTTGTTGCTAGCTGGCAGTCTTCCTCAATTCACTCCCTTGTCACTTGTCTGGGAAACACAGCAAGTGATGAGTTTATTCGGCTGTCACCACTTCCAGAGTCATTTCCTTCCATCAAGCTACCCCCTCCCAATACCCACTGGGATTGGTTCAATCTTTTTTCAAGAATGTTTGCTATCCTTGGCAGTAATCCAAAATCTCCTACTCCCTGTCTTTTTTTAGTCTCCTCATATCTGTTTCTATTGGCCAACAATAACCTTCCTTACCCATCCTGGGCAATGCCCAATGCCATGTTCAAAATTCTTTCTTTCTAATTCTTATCTGTCTTGGCACTTTCAGAACAAGACACTAGGACTAGAAAAGGCTTCTATTCCAGTGTGGGAAGAGGTTTTTAGATAATCTGGTTACTGTAGGTTTATATCTACTCCAAGGACAAATACTCTTTATTATAGAGAGAATGACTTCCAACATGGCCCTACCCATAACATGTTCTAAGCTTCCTTAGCTTTGTGAAGCAATCTGGGATACTATATACCTCTTAGAAAATGGCTTTTTACCATAACCAAGCTCTTTCTTTCTAAACAACAGGATTCTTCCCTAAATGGACAGAGAGACCAATAAGGAGACAAATTGCTTGGAAGAATTTTTTCCACTATTTCCCCCTAAAAAAATTTTCCCACTATTCTCCCCCCCCCCAATTTCCCCCTCATCTTAGGTTAATTAGTCAGTCAACAAGTATGTGATAAAGATGCATTATGAGCATTATCATGCTAAGTGCTGAAGATAGGTACTTAGAAAAGCAAATAAATAAATAAATAAAAGAAGACCCTACTCTGAAGAAATTCCCAATCTATCCTCTCCATTCTACAGTCACTTTCATTCAAAGCTAACTGACTTCTATGAGAATCAAAGAATTTCAGAATTGGAAAGGATTCCAGGAGTGATTTACTCCAACCCCTATCTGAAAAAAAAATCTACTTATATGTCATTGAAAAAGGCCTAATACAAACTAAAAGAATATTGAATCCACTGTCAGAAGATCTCGATTCAAATCCTTCTGTGGAAATTTACTAAATATGGGTCCTTGAACAAGTCAACTAATATGAAAAATTATTATTTCCCTTTGACAAGGTCGAGCATAAAAAGTGAAATCACATCGTGCCCCACTCCCTCAACTCAGTCATTTTTAATATTTTTATACATGGAACATGATTAAAATAAACAATATCAACCTCACAAGGAAGGCCAGGGAGGAGCATAAGGAAGGGAAATGGAATCCCAGGATTTTGAGAACTTGTGAAATTATCTTTCAATCTATTTTTTTGTTTGTTTGTTATTTTTTGATCCATTTAAGTCATCCTTGTCTCTTTATAAGCCCATTTGATGTTTTCTTGGAAAAGACACTGGCATGGTTTGCCATTTCCTTCTCCAGCTCATTTTACAGATGAGGAAACTGTGGCAAACAGGGAATAAGTGATGTGCCCAATAGGGTCACACAGCTAGGAAGTATCTGAAGCTAGATCTGAATTCAGATTTTCCTCATTCTAGGTCTAATGCCCTATCCACTGTGCTACCTACCTACTCTATTTTACAGAAAAGGAAATGAGTTCTGAGAACTGAAGTGGCTTGTTCACAGTTATTCATGGGGAAAAACAAACTCAAATAGAATTAGAACCTAAGATTTCAGAAACCAAATCATGCAGGGTTCTTTCCACTATACCACAGAAAGTGAAGACATCTAACCTGAGGAACAGATGTACAAGGAATAAGACATATGGTTTTGGCAGGAGGCAAAGCTCAGGGTATCGGTAAAAGTAGGGACTTGATCAGCTCCATATATGTAAAGCCATCTTTCAAAAGAAATAGGAGCTCTACCTATTGCCTCCCTGTATCAACTGTCCAGTTCCCTGGCTCTGATATTCCATTGCAGTGAAGAAATGCTCTTAAATGAGGCTGGGGTAATCATCCTCAATTTAATACATTCCAGGTATCACCCTACCCTTGAAATGGAATATAACTTCCCTCTGCTCAGAGCCAGCAGTCACTGGGGCAGAAGTGCCAGGACTACCTGGCCAGGAGGCTCCGTCCTACTGTATTCTGGCACACTCTGGGCATTGTCCTTTGTGGGGTGTCTGGTATTGAGAACAGCTCTTTTCCCTGAGAAAGAGAAATGGGCAAAAATGACCCAGATAGAATAAATCAAGATATAAAACTGAGTTTCCCAGATTAGTGGGAGAGAAGGAGAAAGGGAGAAAATGACTTAATGACTATTCCAATGAAAGGGAGATATCTCAAATCCTGAGAAGGCAGGGTTTCTCCCTCTTTTGTGCTCTATTATATTCTTCAGAGTGCTTAGTTGATTCTTAATCAATATTTAATGATGATGATAAAGTTATTGAAAATGATTCTTTTGTGAAAATGAAAATAGGTTTTAGAAAGGTTTACACAATCTGTGGATAATCAAGCAATAATGAGGAAGTAAATTTGTGAATATATATACATACATACATACAAACATATACATATATACATACAGATACATACACACAAACATATACATATATACACATATATACATATACATATATATATATATATATATATATATATATATATATATATATCTGGAACTTTTAAGATTGCCATCACAAATGCCAACTGCTTTACAAAAATATCCCTCTAGGTCAACAATCAGGCAGAACATTGGGCTAGATGGCCAATGTTAGCATCCAACTTAGCATAGGAATTTTAATTACATACAATGTCTTTTATGAAATTTTCTTCTATTTCACCTAGACAGAAACAAAATCTTTCTTTCCTGAAGGTAATTAGATGAAACAATGGAAAGACTACAAGGCCTGGAGTCAGGATAACCTGAATTCAAATCTTGTTCAGAGATTTAACCAGCTGTATGACCTTGAACAAGATACTTAACCTTTCCCTCAATTTCTTCAGTTGTAAATTGGGGCTAACAAAAACATTGACTTCCTAATTTTGTTGTAAGGATGAAATGAGATACTTATAAAAACAATCAATACTTAGCTTAGTGTTGAACACATAACATTAAATAATTTGCTTTTTTAGTAAACATTTATTTCCTTTCTTAATCTATATTCATCTTTAACCTCATATTTATCAATATATTTTCTCTCTCCAACTAACCTGTGAGCTCTCTAAGAACAGACACTAGCTTTTATTCATTGTTGTGCCCTGCCCTGCAAATTTATTATAAATGCTCAGCAAATATTTACTACTTATGTAAATATTAAAGTTCTATAATTCCTGTTCAATTTTAAGGTACAAAATCTCCATTTTATAAATATGGAAGACAGAATGGTGAATTCAGTCAGGAGAAATGCATATTTGAATTCCAGTTTTGACAGTGTGATTGTGGGTAAATTACTTAAATCCCTGATTCTCAGGGGAAGTGAATCTCAGTTTCCTCATTTGTAAAATGATAATAAGGGCACATTATCCATTTCACACGGTTGTTGGAAGAAAAGCACTTCTGTAAACCATTAAGTTCTGTATAAACTGGAGCTAGAGAAACTGGGCAGCTTGCCAATTTCACACAGTAAGGCAGTAACAGTGACTTGCCAGTGAAAGAGCTCTTCCCATTCCCTCAGGCTGCTCTATTCACTCTCCCATAGGAGGCAGTAAGTAAGGCAAAAAAAAGTCCTAACTCTAGAGCAAAAGGATCACAGTTCAAATCTCCTCTGATATTTACCCTTTGTGTAAGGGTGAAAGTAATGTTAAACCAGATAGTCTCTGAGGTTTCCTAAAGATTCAAATTGATGACATGATAACTAGCATTTATTTAGTGATTTAAGATTTGTACCAGTGGAGCCAGTATAAGATATAAGTATTTCATCCTGAGACCAAATTCACAGAATGTCTTCATGCTAAGGGTTGAGAAAGGATAAAATGACTTCTGGTGTCTCTCCATTTGTTTAGTTGTTTTTTTTTTTTTGAAAGGAAGAAAGTTACTCTGATATGGAGCTGTTACCCCTATGAGTATTTTTGCGACTTGTAATTTATATACACAGAATAATAAATATATAAGTTAATTATGGAGGAGGAAAAAAGCTCTTTTGCATCTCCTGCTTCTTTTGTTATTTTAAAAATGAGCAACAAGTTGTTTTTGGAGTTCTAATGGGCAGACTAATAGGAACGAGATCACCAACCAACTCATAAGGAACTGGCTTCAGTTCTTCCACAGTCATAAATTATCCTGAATATGGAGATTTTTTTTTGCTGCTCTCAACAGATGATCAGGATATTCAGGCAAAAGTAAATAAGGCATCTAAAGCCAGAAAACAATTCCCGTTGTCTACATGCATTAATATCACTTCTAAGAGGCTACTGAAAGATAGCACTTAGGCTACCAGTACTTAGGCATTGTAAGTTTAAGCCTTAGAGTTCAGTTGTTTGAAGAACACACAAATGTATACACACAAATATAAACATTAGTCAAGACTTTGTGCACATGCCTTATGGCAGTAATAATTACTTAGAGGAAAGGTTGTTACTGACAGCCACCCACTAAGGCCTCAGTTGCAAATGACAGAATAATGAATTTAAATAGTTCTTTCCTGAAATACAGAACAAACTAGTTAAAGAAAGAAACAATATTTTTCCTCTGAGGACATTTACCCGAAGAAAGCAAAGTTAAATTTATGTCAATGGCTGAAATTATGGTAAAGCTGACTGCAATTGACATGTGAAGAGGCTGTCAAAATCTCTACTTGCATATGATTTAAATTTCTGCTGTTATTTACATTTCAGGCAAATGATTTTATGAATGGGATACTTTCCTTTCTCCTCAAAATGAAAATTTGAAAAACATCTTCATTCTATTCTTCATAAGTTCTAAGTCCAGTGAGATTTGTTGTTGGTTTTGGTAATGTGGAACAGGAATATCAATTCTTCTTTAATTCTTATCAATCTTGAATCAAAATTTAATGCTTCATTTAACTTGATAATAGTCTTAGTCTAATGGGCAGCATGTGGAGTCAGGGACAACAAAAGCATAATATTAATTTTCTTTTAAGTAAGCATACCAAAACTCACATATTCAGCTATATGATGGTCCCCTTTAAAGCAGTTACATCAGAAAACCATACACTTATTTTACCAATGCTCCCAATAGCCCAAACATTTTTTTTTGCTCATTGCCCTTCAGAGATTATAAGAATTCACAGAAGATAATTAATCTCAAAATTTCTAACCACATCTCATTTATTATAAATTTATATATCAGACTTAAATCTAAAGGATAATCTTTGAGTTTTTTCCAAAAATTAAAACCATCTTCATGGAATAAAGTTTTACCATCACTGAAACTGTTCAAAATGATGTGCCACTGCTGCTGAAAATCATTAGTAATAAGAAGTTTTAGAAATATTGAGCAACAGCAAGATTAATGTAATTATAGCCTCTCAAAGAAATTATTTCAAAAGGAAAAATTGATTCAGGTTATTACTTTTAGTATTCCTGTTAAAAACTGAACCACAAGGGTTCACTCCCCATAGGAGTTAGCAAAAAGAACACTGAATTTGAAATTCAGAGATCTTGGATTCAGATTTTGACTCTGCTACTTATTATTTGGGAGAATCCTTGCTTTGAAAACCAAGTTCATTTCTGTGAGCCCCAGTTTTTCATCCCCAAAATGAGAAAATAGATGTAATAGATACTTTTCAAACATCTTCTCAACTTTAAATTTATGAATTGATTTATGATATTACCTGAAGATAATGTAGACTGTTACAATGGCAGAAGGAAAGGAAGTATTGTAATTATTTATATTGTAGAACCTTACAGATCATTCAGACCATTTTGTTTTTCATTTTATACATAGGTGAGTGAGACCCAAGAGTGTTGGTAACCTCTTCAAAATGACTGATGGGTCAATGGTAGTATAATACAGATAATAACCTTACAGACCATTCAGACCATTTTGTTTTTCATTTTATACATAGGTGTTGGTAACCTCTTCAAAATGACTGATGGGTCAATGGTAGTATAGCCCCAATACCTCCTCACTCCTGAGTCAACTACAAAAATGATCTCAATTGTGAGATAATTCAATAGTTCCAACCTACTCACAAGACAACAATTATGTCTTTGCTTTTATTACATAGATAAAAGACACAATTAGTTCAAAGCCATCATTCATCTAATATCATATGATATTTGGCAAGGCAGATAGGGAGCTCCATAGTGCACAAAACATTAGACCTAGAGTCAGGAAGACTCATCGTTCTGAATTCAAATTTGACCTTAGACATTTGCCAGCTATGTGATCCTGGGCAAATCACTTCACTCTCTTTGCCTCAGTTTCTTCATCTGCAAAATGATCTGGAGAAGGAAATGGCAAGCTATTCCAATATTTCTGCCAAAAACCTCAAATGGAACCATAAAGAATATGACATGACTGAAACAAAATAAGTGGCAATAGAACATTTCCTCCCAAGTCTAGGACACATTTTCCCATAAAAAGACATACCATTAATGAAAAGAATGGGCCAAACCACATCCATACACATACATAGACATAGATATATAGGAAAGATATACAGAGCACATAAAATAGAAGGCTCACAGATAATCAATACATGTAATTAGATAATACAGGTGGAGTAGCACATATAGGAAACATATATGATCAGGGGCATAAGCATGGAAAGGCAATTTGTGCCTCTGATACAACATGGCCACCAAAGGTCCCACAGGCTTCTCTGGTCTCATGGAGCATAGTTACTTTTGTATGAGGATCCACTTGGTTGGTATCTGATTATAGACATTTCAACTATTTCTACCTTTAGCTAGATTTCATAGATGCTATCTCTTCTTTCTAGAAAAAGAGGAATAAGCCATACAATGTCATTTTATCTTAGGAACCAGAGGTTCAAATTTAATCTTTTTTATTGAGAAATGTAAATGCTTCCAGAAATCAGCATCAGATTAAGGATAGAGAACCTTAGTTCCTTTCATATAATAAAAAGAGGGATATGTTATATGCCAATCTTATATACTACATATAGAGTTTTGCTCTTCAAAAGAAAAATTTTGCCCAGAAGGGTCAAAGACTTTTGGAGGATAGAACAACAGTTGGCCTTTAATCTGTTTTTTTTAACCCATTCTACTAGAGATGAATTATAGGCAATTTATTTTTTCTAGTCAACTAAGTGACAGATGATTAGAAATTCCTTGTAACTCCACTTTCGAATGATCTTAGGCACTTAAATTCTAATTTTTAGAGTATGCCTCTATTATAAGAGCTGTGTAGACCTCAAACTCTGAAAGTTGTCAACCTCATAGATCCTTTAGTCTCTCATACAAATGAAAATGGAAAAAATAAGAACAAAAAATCCACTGGGGGAAACCCTGGAGGAGATAGTGTTCTCTCCCCCTCAAACCTTGATTTCATATTATTACCTTTTTCACATAGATTTGGTCAAATAAGCATACCAAGCTTTGCAACACCCTACATAGGTATCAAAATTAGGGAAACTGAAGGTATCTTCATGCAGTGTTTCTGCCTAATCCAAAAACAAAGACAAAAGCTTTTCTCTGAATCCTGAAGAAATCTGGATCTCATTTTAAGCTTCTCAGGTTATGGTTAGGATTTAGCCAGGTGGCTGACGCAGAGAGCAAACAAAACAAAATAAACAAAAATATCTTGTCATAGACAACTAAGAATCTTTCATTCTGGTTGGCAGATCTGAATAGATAGGCCTAAATTTTCCCAGCAAGAAAAGGTAGTAAAACTGCTCAGTTATTAAGACAACTTCTCTAAAAAATAAGTCCCACAAGTCAAAGACTTGTAACCCATGCCAATGGAAGCCTGCAGCCATAACCCTTTAATCTTAGCTCTTGACTCTTGTCTGATTCATTTTTCTAGCTGGGCTGCTAGAAAAGATGACACTACTCTACTTCTGCCATATTGGAACTTTATGGTGATTGTCCCAAACCATATAAATTTATCAGTGATTGTGTCTTGTCTCTGCTGGCTTAGCCTAGTAAAGCAGGGACCCCTTAATTCTCGTCCAACACTCCAGAGTCTAACAACAAACATTCTAATTCTCCCAGAACTGCTCTATGTACCAAGTTCTAGATAAAGCTTTAAATGAAAGAGGAAGGCAGAAAATTTGCACAATGTTCAAAGCAGTGCTGTAGAAAACAAAGAGTTGGAAAATAAGAACTCTGAGGAAAATTTTTTATTATTTTCAATTATATTTTACATTTCTATTACACTTTGTCATATATCATTGCATTTATTCGCCCCCACAGAACCACTATGAGTTAGCATTATATGATCCATTTCCCTGATGAGAATATTGAGGATGACAGGAAAATGCTTTCCCTAAGCTCATATAACTATCATTGGATAGAGCCAAGACTAGAGCTTGGATTTTCATATTCCTAAATTTAGTGTTTAAACCCTTTTTAAAATGAGAAAAGAATCCCAGTATTGCTCATTTAGCAGAGTAATTATGAAGATGAAATAATGGATGTGAAAATGCTATGAGGTACTTTAAGGTGTCACAGTGGCTATAGAACAACCAGCCCTGGAATCAGGAATATTAGAGTTCAAATCCAGTCTGAGATGATATTAGCTGTGTGAGCCTGAGTCTCTTAACCCATTGCCTACAAAAAAAAAGAAGAAGAAGAAGAAGAAGAAAAGAAAATTCTATGTAAATTGCAAAGTGCTGTATAAATATCAAGTAATCATTATTAAGATTAAAGGATTTCATTGCTAAGGATTCACTCACATATCCCAAGTTGATTAACAATAAATATTTATGACAATACTTTATAGTAGAAAAGAATGGAAAGAATATAAATGCCCATTGTCTGGATCATGACTAAATAAACTGAATGAAATGCAATACTGATGTTTTGTAATCATGATTTATATGCTGAATATAGAGAAGCATAGGAAGATTTACATGAACTGATAAAAAATAAAGTAAGCAAACCAGTGAAACAACAAAAACTATAATTACAAAAATAATGAGGAAAAGAACAACAAAGAAGCACATGAAACTTCTTGCTGCAAAATTATATAACCTGGGCTGGTTGGGGCATGTCCTGTTTACTTAACATGCAGGTACCCTGGAGGGCATTTGAAGCATGTATAGGTCACCCAATATGGAGTCTTCTTATCTTCTGGACATGGTTCTGTGTCCCATTCTTTCCTTGGCTACCTATGTCTTTAAAACTGGACAGATTAAAACCTGCTTTTTTTTTTTTTTTTTTTTTTTTTTTTTTTTTTTTTTTTTTGCTGAGGCAATTGGGGTTAAGTGACTTGCCCAGGGTCACACAGCTAGGAAGTGTTAAGTATCTGAGGCCAGATTTGAATTCAGGTCCTCCTGACTTCAGGGTTAGTGCTCTATCCACTGAGCCACTTACCTGCCCCTAACCTGCTCTTTTTTAAGGCACTTTTCCTGTTTTGTCCCTGAACATCCCTGTTCACTTATAATGAGGACACCATGAACTGAACAATTAGAAGGGGAAGGACCTCCCTCCTCTACTCCCTTTTAACCTCAACTCTGAGAAATAGGGCTGGGAATGTTTGTTTCTATTCTGTGTTGTTTGTCCTCAATGTCAGGTGTTAAGAGTTTATTTCTATGGAACCTGAGAATGTGAAACATAGTGTTCTTCAAACCAGAATTGCAGGTGAAATGGTGTAGTTCAATACAGAAGCCCTAAAAATCCTGAATGCTTGAGATTTGAATACAAAGGTGTCTTTGGATTTGTAACTGGGATTATACTTTATATGAACTGAGCTAAATTATCAACTCAATCTCCTTCCTCTTCCTAGGGACTGTGGTGGTACAAAAGGCAGAGGGGGTTATTTATCCCTTCTATGTATTGGGACTATATATTTATAAACTTTCAAAATTATATCTCTGGAAATAAATATTTCTGCACAAAAGCTCATCTTCTAGTGAGAAAAGAACCTGGGATTCAGAGGACCACTCCCTATAATGGAAAGAACAGTACTAGTTTCATCTGATTTTTTAATCACTAAAGTGAAATGTAATGGACTAGAAAAAGTTTCTTTTTTGTATTTTATATATATTTTTTATTAAAGCTTCTTATTTACAAAACATATGCATGGGTAATTCTTCAACATTGACTCTTGCAAAGCCTTCTGTTCCAAATTGTCCCCTCCTTTCCCCCACCTCCTCCCCTAGATGGCAGGTAGTCCAATACATGTTAAATGTGTTAAAATATATGTCAAATCCAATATGTGTATACATATTTGTACAACTATCTTGTTGCACAAGAAAAATTGGATCAATAAGAGGAAAAAACTGGGAAAGCAAACAAAATACAAGCAGACAACAACAGAAAGAATGAGAATGCTATATTGTGATCCACACTCAGATCCCACAGTCCTCTCTTTGGATGTAGATCACTCTCTTCATCAATGAACAACTGGAACTGGTTTGAATCACCTCTTTGTTGAAGAGAGCCAAGTCAATCACAATTGATCATCATAAAATATTGTTATTGTGTACAATGATCTTCTGGTTCTGCTCATTTCACTCAGCATCAGTTCATGTAAGTCTCTCCAGGCCTCTCTGAAATCATCCTGCTGGGTTTGGTTTTTTTACAGAAAAATAATATTCTACAACATTCATATATGGACTAGAAAAGTTTCCAACATTTTGACACTAGCTTTAAAACCCTAAATTTTCAGATTTTCAGTTGAGAACCCTCCAGGTGGGTTAAAGCCATTTGCAAACATTTCAAAACTCTCCAACCTTCTTATAGAGATTTGATAACCTACTTAAGGGACCAAATATAACACAACTGGCCTTCAGGCAGTAGGGGCCATCTTGGTCTGTATTACAGTTATAATCACCAGGTTTGGCTCCAAAGAAGAAATATAACTTCCTGTACTGCAAAGAAGAGATATAACTGCCCCTACTTTTCACCTCAGCAGTATTCTGCAAAGGTAGTAGGAGGGAACAGATGGGAGGGAGGGTAAGAACTGTGGGTAGAATAGAACTTTTTTTTTTCCTGCTTTCAAATGAGGACTGTCTCTCTGAGAGAGGTTTGGAAAGGGATACAATGGATTATGTAGGTGATATAAAACAAATATTATCAATAAAGATTAAAGGAACAAAGATTATTCAGACTGAGAGAAGACCCAAAGATTTTTATGTATATAGAGGATAGGTACAATATATTTTCTGTTCTTTCTCTCTCCAAGGACAAAACAAAACAAAACAAAAAAAGATTAAACTATAATATGATGTCTTTAAATTATGTAAAATATATAAGCATACTAAGAAGGTTATCACTCTTAACTAATATCTAAATTCTGCTCTGGATGGATTTTAATTGGAGGAATCTCTCTGGATATAATCATTCATGTTTTGAAACCACACTGTCACCTTCAGAGAAATAAGTTCTGAAATCTTTATATTCCATTTGCTAACAGAGATGATACTAAGTTAGCCATAACTGATCTACAACCTACAGGTTACACAGGGAGCAGCATTATGGCTTTGGACTATTCCCCCTTCTACCAGTCCTCTGCCAGCACAGAATTATGGAATCCATCATGCATTTATTATGCACTAGGCATTCTGTTAAGTGTTGGGAATACAAAAGGAAAAGTAATGAAATACTTTCCAGCAAAGAATTCACATTCTTCTGAAAGGAAGCAAACTGTTTGTTAAAGGATTTATGAACATATTTTAAAAAATCATCCAGTGATATAACTGTGGCTTCTTCACTCTACCCAAATTTCTTTAACACAGCTAGTTCTGATTAATGATAATGGCAAGGGCTCATCAGCTGTACCTGATGGGAAAGAGAGCTTAGCCAATAGCAGTGTGTGTGGATTTCATACTCTCTATATACAGTCTCTCTTAATTTCCCATGAGATGCCTTCGAGTCATTATTACTACAGGAAAGTTTGGCCTCCAGATGCAGTAAAAATCCATTAAAAGGATCACGTTACCTCAAGATAATGTTGCTATTAATGAGTGTCACCCCTGCATGTTGGAGGTTTCATTTTCCAGGGAGACACATCTATAGCCTGAAGCAAAGCTAAGAGCTTCTGAGTGCTTTGCTCTTGGAACCTAAGTCCAGTTTAACAGTAACCTCAATTAAAAAAAAAAAAAAAAAAAAAAAAAAACAAGCAATACAGGAAGGTAATTATGATAGCAAATACTCCCATTTGACCTGAACAAAAATCTATGAAACAACAGCCTATAAGTTCTGCTGTGAATAATATCATTGAACAACTAGTAAAGAAGAATCCTATGTTTTTATTATTGAGGGAGGGAGCACTAATACATCCTGACCATGGGGTACAGCATTTGCAGTGATATAATGGTTTAGGAGGTCTGACACAGTAGAATAAATCTTGAACTTGGAGTCTCAGCACAGGATATAAATGTGTTTGAATCCCTGCTACTTACTACTTTGTGACACTGGTCAAGATATTTAACATCTCTGCTCTTTTGTTTCATTCTATGTAAAATGAGCAGGTTAAATCCCATGACCTCTCATTCCTTTTTCAAGCTCTACATCTCTGAGCCTAGGAGCACTGATTGTGATGCTGCAGGCTTAGGAAAATAAATGGATAAGGCTATAAAGAGGCAAAAAATCATAATCATTATGCTCATGTACAGAATCAAAACTGTTTAAAACTGAAAGGAACCTCAGGGACCATTTAATCCAACCTTCCCTCATTTTACAGATTTAAAAACTCAGGTTTAATTAGAGGTCAAGTGACACTACACAGTAACAAAGCTAATAGGGTGAGAGGAATAAAATTACATTCCAAACTTTCAGTTGTTTACTCCACAGTTTGATTCTCTACAAAAGGATTTGCCACAGGAATCCTTTAAATAGATAAATCCCTTAAGTCCATTTAAGATGGAAGTTAATTTATTTCTTAAAAAGTAGCTTAACAGAGTTTTTCATGATTATGGCTTAGTCGCTATATATTCCTTAAGGATATATGATATGATATGCCAGGTACTGAAGACAGAAAATCAAAACCAAAAAAAGGTCTCTGGTCTCAGAGGTGATATGTTGATCATCATATACAAAGAGCACACACAAATAACATTTGTATAAAATGAAGGTTGGCTAGGACAAATCATTTTATGTCTCTGGGCCTCCTTTCCCTAATCTGAAAAATGAAAGAGTTACACTGAGTGATCTCGAAGGTCCCTGACACTTTAAATCTAAGAACTCAAGGAAAATGATAACCCAACTTCAGTATGTTTATATTGATACACTGCAGTTCTTAATAAAGTCTTCTGAATCCTCAAAGATCTATTTCCAGAATAGATATCACTTACAGACTATATCATAGAGCATTGTTGTAGTTAAAATTAAATATTATCCCATGGTGTTTGCTAGCAGCATGGAGTCATGGCCCACTTCATTTGCTCATATAGCCAGGGTGCATGCTGAGCAGCAGTTCAGGCTACAGACTAATCACTACTTAGAGTAGTATTTATATATTTGTTTGTTTTTTGGAGAGGCGATTAGAGTTAAATGACTTGCCCAAGATCACACAGCTAATAAGAGTTTGGTGTCTGAGGCTGAATTTAAACTCAGGACCTCCAGACTCTAAGACCAATGTTCTATTCACTGTGCTATCTAGAGGCCCCAGTTTATTTCTTAACCATTCAAAAAATCTAAACTGTCATTATTTTTTATTAACTCAGTCAATGTCTCTGTCTCTGTGTCGGTCTGATTGAATCTCTTTTAAATTATGGGAAGCTACGTGTTTCAATGGATAGAACACTGGGCTGGGAATTAGGAAGACTCATCTTTCTGAGTTCAAATCTAACCTCAAATGTTTAGCAGCTGTGAACCCTAGGCAAGATATTGAGCTCTGTCTGGCTTATTTTCTTCATCTCTAAAATAATCTGGAGAAGAAAATAGCAAACTACTTTTTGTATCTTTGATAAGAAAATTCCAAATGGGGTCATGAAGGGTCAGATAAAATCAATAAAATCATTTTATGTGTCACTGACAAAACTTTTAAACATTGTTTCCCTAACCCCATTTTCCCCATATATTCTGGGATTTTATCACATGACTTTACATAACCTCATACTTTTTGGTAATATATCATGTTATAGCAGACATTTATTATTAGTATTTTTATAATAGTATTAGTAGTAATAAACTACAAATAGAAATTTGAAACACAAGCTTAAGTTAGAGAAATTTTATCTCAAAAACTCAAAGAATATTGGTAGTAAAAAAGTGGAATTGTAGGGCAGGGGGAGAATAGGGCCTAAAGGGCAGTCTCTAAAAATTATTTAGAGTAAAGGTTGGCAATCAGGACATGAGAGGAGTTAAAGAAAACTTCTTAACCCTAAATTAGATAGAGCACTGGGACAGAAATGTTGTTCCTGGTGAGCAGGAAGAAGTAGGTTATAAAATAGATTATTTGCCACCAGGCTTAGCTCAGCAGGCTAGCTGCTCTGGATTCTTAAAGAGCTTAGTTAGGCCTTGGAAGTTAAGACTCTTCTGGTAAGAAAAGTTGCCTTCAATTAAGACTGTGGAAACCCATGGACGTCCCTATACTTAGAAAGGAGAAAAAAATCCATAGAAAGATTTATCTTTTTTTCTTGGTCTGGGATTAGGTGTTTGAGGGTCTTCCACATTTCCCCTGAAGTGTAATCCTGTTTAAACTGAGAGATAAGACAACCCATTTTTCTTTTGATAGGAAAAACAAAGCATTTCAGCTAAAGGTCTCTATGTTGATTTTTTTTTTTCAGTTATGAATGCCTCTGTGATCCCACTTGGAATTTTCTTGACAAAGGTGCAGCAATAGTTTGTCATTTCCTTCTCTAGTTCTTTTTATAGATGAGGAAACTGAGGCAAGCAGAATTAAGTGAATTGCCTGGGATCATACTTCTAGTATCTGAAATCACATTTGAACTCAGATCTTCCTTACTCCAGGGTCTATCAAATGCATGACCTAACTGGCCTAAAATTAGAAACTGCTAATAAAAGGAAGCTTCACAACCATAAGTGTGGTGCTGAAATACCTAGAAGTGGTCAGATACCAGCAGATCACTTTACAGAAGGGTCATCCTATAAGACCACTGAGGAACAAGTCTAATGATAACAACATGCTGAAACAAGGGTGGCCCTTCAGCTTCAGAGTTGTAAGTAAGCTGCACTGCTGTGAACATATCCTCCTTAGAGCTGTCCAGCTTTTCTACTGATGGTGGATGTACTTGTGGAAGGGTGTGTGTCTGGTTTAATGAGATCTAGGGAATTCTATCACAATATTCCTTCTGTCATTTCATTAAATACCTTTGCTTGTCCTTAGACTGACCAATAAAAGTAAACATATCATGACCAATGATGTATTTTGAGTAGATTAAGGTCCATAGAGAAACTCAGCTCTGCAGTAGCATTTCTGGGATTCTGATATACATCAAGGTAAGGATGGGGAAGTAGGTTCTATGCTTATATCTGTGAATATTAATGAAAGGAATATGTCATCACTCACAAGCAATTCCAGAGGTAACTGTCATCCTGAGAAGACATTATCTGTTACCTCAGAAAAGATAAGGGAACTCTCTGGCAACTATTCATCAATGGAGAGGACAGTTAGATTTTCTATAGATACCATCAGTGACTTTTCTGTCATCACTCAGAAGTCTTTCGGAGGACTTTAAGCTTCCCAGGAATCACCCTACCTCCTAACTGATTGGAGAAAAATCTGCTTGGTGGCAGAACAGATTACATCAGTCAGTGGTATTTTCTTCCAATTCCTGCCTTTCCATTATCTGGACAGAAAAGACCAAGTGAATACTGTGATCAATCTAAGACAGCAAGAAAAAGTCAACTGGAAGGGGGTCTTTCCTGTTTTATGTGTATTTCAAGCTTATTAGAAGGAGTGATGAATAAGCCTAAGGTGAAAAGATCAGACTTTTCATGGAGGTTTAAGAGCAAGAGTTTCCAAGATAGTCAAGGAAGGCTTTTGTCAAAAGGTATGGAACCTAAATCAACTGACTAGGAAAATCATAAACAGACAAACTTCCTTCAATTACTTTAGAAAATGATGTGCTGAATGGATCTCCACTGACATGTGGCAATACAGTTTGCAAAGTTAAAGAAGTGTGACTACCCTGTCTGTCATCTGTTTAATGTTAATTGCCAATGTATCAGATATATTCCTTATATTTCCATTAACTCTGCCAATGTGACAATGAAATGTAAATCCCTCATCTGCATAAATAGCTTTCTCAAATATTTTCAGTATTCAGGCTTTTAAAAAACTACTTAGCCTTCTGGAACTAAAAATGATGCACTAAGAGCTGATCAAGTAGTTTTAGAAAGGTCTTTTTTATTCTGCTTTTGGCTATCCTTCAAAAAAATAATAATAAACTAAAGCTTTTTCCTGGAACTTAAACTTGATTCACATTCAATTGTGGAAAATATTGTAGTACTACAGTAGGGTAATGTTATTAAAATCTAGAAATAGATGAATGAAAATCTACTATATTAGGAGACTACATCTTTTCTTGAAATGGAGCTACTTTTTAATTGTGAGTTCACTACAGGACGGAGTAGAGAGAATGAAATGTAATAGAAAGCACTTTGAACTCTCAATCAGAACTGAGTTTGAGACAGCTCAGATTCTTCTTAATTCTGATGTCTTCTCTCTGTTGATTATCTTCATTTTATTATGTGTATAACAGAGTTGATTTCATGTTATCCCTAAATTACACCATGAGCTCTCTGAGAGGAAGAATTGTCTTTTGCTATTCTTTGTAGCCCCCAGTGCTTAGTTTGGTGCCTGACCCATTGTAGGTGCTTAATAAAAAGTTGACTGACTGACTGACTGACCTATGGACCATATGAACTTGGGGGATTCACAGGAACCTCTCTGGCCCTCTATTTTCTCAAGTGTAAAATGGAAAGATTCAGCATGGCACAGCAGGTAGAAATCTGACACAGAGGTCAGGATGACTTGGGTTTTAAGTCCTGCCTCTGACAAATACAGATGGTATGACCTCTGGAAACTCATTAAATCTCTTGGTGATTTCAGAAATGAAGAGCATAAGTTGCAGAGAAAGTGCAGACTTGCATAGGTAAAGGACTTTTCCATAAGGGAGAGTTCCCCTACATGTTAGGATTCTTACAAAGTGCCAAGTCAGTGGAACTGATGAGATAATGATTCTCTAATTTACATGTACTTAGTACTTACTATAATTCCACAAGATTCACACCTGTAAGAGAGCATATATAAAGAGGACCTCTCAGGGCCAAAGGAAAGAAGCCCACTAGAAGTTCAGAGCCTCAGCCAGGATTCAGTTGAGGAGATTCACAAGCTAGAGAAGGCAGCTTAAGCTTAAGCAAGACTGCAGAAGGCCTCTAAGAAAAACTATTAGCCGAGCCCTAAGTGAAGGAGATAAGACTTTGAAGGAGACAATAAAGGATTTGGAGTTTAACTCCTGGCTGCATTTGGGTTGATTACACAGAACTGAAAGGAAAGCTGCCTCCAAAAGACCCCCAAGAAACCTGCTCACAGAGAACATTACACTTTAGAGAAGATTACACCTATATCCATGAAATCACAGATTTGGTCCTTATCCCTATCCCCCAAATTGAAATAATAAAATAATACCTAACTCAGGAGTTGGTGGATAAAATAAGATAATGCTAATAAAGATGCTTTGAAAAAAGTACAATGCTAAATAAACACAAGTTTATTATTAAACACAAGGTTTAGAGATATGGCTGAACTTATTACCAGATTCCCTTCTCTACTAAAAAATATCTTGGAGGGATGTTCCTGCTCCCAATCTTCCATGGTCTTCTCTTAACTTTGTAAATAAAAAATGCATCACATGCAGTTTTAGAGCTCTGGAAGAATTTTCCACAATACTGAGGAAATTACATACAAACCAAATCAAATTTAGTTTAAGAACAGGAAGGAAAACTCTTCTGCCATCAGTCGCCTTTCCTCCACCCTGCATGCCCACTGATCCAATATTGATGGATTGTGTCCCCTAATCATATTACTGAAAGGCAGCTAGATGTGTAAATCTTTGGGCAAAATTGTATAAATTGGACTTGTCTGGTCCTGCCCAGTTTCTCAAGCACTAGGGCTACTACAGTTTTTAAATCTCAACCACATTGAAAGAGCACTTATGGATGTCATATCAGTGAAGAGCCATCACAGACTAAATAAGTATCTGGTAATAAGCAAAAAGGAATCTACAACTACCATTAATAATCAAAGACAACTCATCAATGAATTCAGTTACTTTCCTTTAAAACAAATAACAGACATTTGGGAGTAAAAGATAAAGGAAAGAATTAAAGCAATTGTCTAAGGACAATGAAAGGTCTGGAGCTGAAAGGGATAGCTGAGATAGTCCAATCCAATCTTCTCATTTTTTTCAGATGAGGAAACTAAAGCTCAAAGAGAATCAGTATGGGATTTGCTCAAGGTCACAAAGGTAAGTAAGCAGCACAGCTAGAATCTGTACCACTTTTATTTTTTAAATAAGTTCTATTATTTTCTTATATTTTTATTCTTATTCTTTCTAGAAATTCTTCTTGTATAATAAAGAACATTTTAAAAACAAAAAGAAAAATAAGCATAACTAGTCAATGCATCAAAAATGCATTGAGGAAATATGTCCAACATAAAATATTTGATGACTCCCAGTCGCTGAAAAGGAGGAAGGCTAAGGTGCCTTGCCAAATCTCTTCTTCTGAGTCCTGAACTCATGTCACTAAGTGGAGAATTCAGTGTTCTTCCACCTAGAGCCCAATGAATACATGGGAGACTTTATGGAAGCATTTGCCCTTAAACAGAGAATGAAATACTAGTGGCCATACAGCATCTATTTATTGGATTAAGGAAAGAAGTAAAATGCTCACTTCCCCTAAAAAACTGGTGTGGCAAAAATGAATTTTCATTATCAATCTGATCCCATTAGCCAAATGAGTAACAATACTAATTCCATATGAATACATATGGCTTTCTGTTTTAGGAACTTATTTTTCCTCTAGCAAGTTTGGTGGCCCTCTATTTTATTGCAGCTTCCATCATTCTTTATTTCTGAAATAGATCTCCTCAAAAGTGGTAGTATGACCTGCTGAAAAGAAAGCTGGCTCTGGAGTCATGGAACCTGGTTTGCCACCTTGTTCTATTACTTCCTGTGCTTGATCGAGAAATTAGTTTCTCTTGAGTCTCAAATTCTTTATCTAGTTGGTCACTAAGATATATTTTTTTTTTTAATTTTTTTTCTTTTTAAATTTTTATTTTCTTTTTTTATTTTTTCCCCTCCCCCAGATGGCAAGCAGTCCAATACATGTTAAATATGTCACAGTATATCTTAGATACAATACATGTGTGCAGAACCGAACAGTTCTCTTATTGTACAGGAAGAATTGGATTCAGAAGGTAAAAATAACCCGGGAAGAAAAAGAAAAATGCAAACAGTTTACATTAATTTCCCAGTGTTCTTTCTTTGAGTGTAGCTGCTTCTGTCCATCATTGATCAATTGAAATTGAGTAAGATCTTTTCTTTGTCAAAGAAATCCACTTCCATCAGAATGCATCACTAAGGTATATTTCACTTGAGAACTCTGATCTTACAAATTCTTGCCAGAAAAAGAAAATTTCAAGATTTCCCCTTCTGTTTGATCAATATCATACATAAAACTGTGTTCATGCCTGTGTGTTTAAGATTTTATTATGAGGTATGACTGGCAAACATACAGGGACATTATAGAAATGTAATCAAATCTCTATTAGTATTAATAATGAATTTAGTTAAGTCACATTCTTTGAATTAGCACTAATAGAAGTTATAATTATATGTAAAATATGACAATTGAGTCCAGCCTAATGGAAATATGCAGTGCAAATTCAAGAATGTGATACTTATTGGGATTTATAATTCATACTAATTGGGACCTCACTGTAAATAACAAAGGAAAGTTATACAACTTGAAATTTTTTTTATAATTTTTAAAAATTTTGCACTTAAATACAAAATGAGAAAAGAAAAACAAAACATTGCCATGTACAGAGCAAAAACCACAAAAGAGGATTCAATATAAAACAATCAATTTCTATTTCAAGAAAGTCTGTACAATAAATATGATAGCCAGCTTTTCTGTATACTTTCTTGTTAGTTTTTTGTTGTTGTTGTTGTTCTCTAATATGCACTTTTTACTTTATTTTTTCCTGACTTTTTCTCCTCCCCCAACTATAAAGAAAGGTATAATTAAAAGAATACATAGATAGATAAATGATCCATAGGTACATGATAAATAGATGTAAATTTAGATAGATGTCTATAAGGATATCAATAAAGATGTGTGTGTATATATGTGTATATATATATATATATTATTCATACAACAAAATGTAAGAATATATTTGCTTATTTTCTTCTATTATCTATTTCTTTGAAGGTGGAAGGAAAGTCCAAGTCTTTCCATGTTTTTCTAAATCAACCAGCTCATCATTTCCTATGCCATACTAATCTTCCTTTCTGGATTCAAATAGCATCTTTCTTCATAGGATCTTTGTGGTTAATTTGGGTAAAAATAATAGTCAGCATCTTGGTTTTGCTCATTTTTCTCTTCATTATTTTATGGAAGACTCTTTGTGCTTTTCCCAAACCACTGAACTTAAGATTTCTTATAAAAAAACAATATTTCATCATAAACGTATACCACAATTTATTTAGCCATTCTCTAGTTGATAGGCATCCCCACAATTTCCAGTTCTTTGTCACCACAAAGAGAGCTGCTATAAATATTTTAGAACATGTAGGTTCTTTTCTATTTTCCCTAATCCTTTTGGGAAACAGACCTAATTGTGGTATGATTGGGTCAAAGGGTATAGGCAATTTAATAACTTTTTGGGCATAATTCCAAATCTCTCTCAAAAATGATTACATCAGCTCACAGATCCATCAACAATGAGTTAAGGTCCTAGTTTTTCTACATCCCTTACAACATTTGTCACTTTCAACTTTTATCATTTTAGCAAACCTAAATGGTAAAATGATATATCAAGATTGTTTTAATTTGCACTACTCTAATCAATAATGATTTAGAGTATTTTTTCATGACTATAAATTGCTTTGATTTCTTCATCAGAGAATTGCTTGTTCATATCATGTGACCATTTATCAACTAGGGAATGATTCTCATTCTTAACAGTTTGACAAAGTTCTTTATATATTTAAGATATGAGGTCTTTATCTATAAAACATTTCCTTCCAGTTTTGTGTTTTCCTTTAGATCTTGGCTACATTTTTTTATTTGTAAAAATTATTAGTGTAATGTAATAAAATTATCAATTTTATATCTCACAACACCTTATCTTTTATTTGTTCAAAAATTGTTCAACTTTCTATAGATAGATATTCATATGCTAAGTTCTTCTAAATTTTCTTAGAACATCTCCCTTTAATATCTAGGTCATGTATCCAGTCTTGGTAATTAGTACAAGATGCTGGTCTATGCCCAGTTTCTACCACACTGCTTTCTAGATTTCCCCACAATTTTTACCAAATAATGAATTCTTGCTCCCCACAAGTCTTTATACTTGTCAAATACTGGATAACTTTGCTGCCCAAGATTGTACATCTACTTTGTTCCACTGACTTACCTTTCTATTTCTTAGCCAATACCAGATAGTTTTGATAATGACTGCTTTATAATATAGCTTGAGATCTTGTTCTGTTAGCCCTCTTTCTTTTATATTTATTTATTACTTCCTTTGATATTTTTGAATTTTTGTCCTTCTGTATGAATTTTAATATTTTTTCCTAGCTCCATAAAATAATTTTTGGTAATTGAAATAGTGTTGAATTCATAGATTAATTCTTGTCAAATATTATTTTTATTATATCAGCCCTGCCTATCTATGAAAAAGTAGAATTTCTCCATTTGTTAAATCCGATTTTATTTATGTGCAAAGTTTTTATGGTTTTGTTCATATAGTTCCAGGGATTGTTTTGATACGTGTATTCTCAAGTGGTTTATACAATCTAGAGTTATTTTAATGGGCTATATCTAGCTATGCCTTCCTGAAGAATTCTGTTGGTAACATAGAGGAATGATTTTGGGTAAATGTATATTTTCAATTCAAGGAGCAGTCCATTTGTTCTATACTTTTAAGTTTTTTTTTAGTAGAAATTAGTGTTGCACTTTATCAAATGCTTTTTCTGCATCTATTGATGTTATCATTTGACTTTTGTTATTTTTCTTATTGATACATTTAAATATGCTAATAGTTTTCCTTATGTTAAACCATCCCTACCTTACTGGTCTAATCTCACATGTTCATAATGTATAGTTTTTATAATATATTATTATATTTTATCTAGGATTTTTGCATCCATATTCTTTAATAAAATTTGTCTATAACTTTCTCTTAGTATCACATTTGTTTCATAAAAGAAGTCTGTAGGACCCCTTCTTTGCCTACTATTCCAAATATTCTGTTTAATATTGGAATATTGGAATTAATTGGTCCCTAAATGGCTGACCAAATTCACTTGTAAATCTCTCTGGTCCTGCTGCTTTTTTTCTTAGGAAACTCATGTATAACCTGTTCAATTTCTTTTTATAAAATAGGTCTATTTAAATATTTTATTTCATCTTATGCTATTTTTATACACCTTGAGTCTTAACTATATTTATACATATCTTTATGGCTTACAAAACACTTTCCTTAAACCTACCCAAAAGTAGAAGGATAGTAGCACCCTCCTTTTTTAGGTGAGGAAGCTTAACTTCAGAGTGATAAAGCAATTCATCCAAAGATGACACAAGTAAATGTCAGAATGGGGCAAACAAATCTGGACATTAAATTTCAAAAATTAAAACTTCACTTCTCAATAGCAAATAGGGATGAGTGATCTAAAAAAATCCATAAATCAGAAATAGTACCAAAAACCTTGCCACTACTAGATAAATAGTACACAACCAGTTGGAAAAGATGTATTATATTTAATCTAGCAATATTATTGGGACACTTCTAATGATTATTATGTTGATTCATCTGAATATCCAGAATACCCAGGAAAATAAAGTGAATATAGTAATAAATGCATTCAGATTGGATCAGGGATCTAAAACTCTCTATTTTCAAGAAGAGAGGACTAGGGAAAAATCACTGTCTTCAAATAATTGAAAGGCTATTTTGTGGAAGTGGGAGTCGATCTTTTCCCCTTCTGTTGTTCCAGACGGAAGAGCTAGGACCAATGGGTAGGAGGGAAGCAGGTTTCACTCCAATGTAAATAGAAATTTTAAACAATTAGACATAATGGGCTAATAAGGCTAATTTATGAAGTAGAAAGATCTTTGTTACTTGAAGCACCAGGCAGATGCTAGATGATCATATGTCAAAGAAATATTGTAGAAAGAGCTTGCACACTGAATTGGAAACAATATCATAATCTGTAAGTTTTTTTTCTCATGTTAAATGCTATCATTTTATGAATAATATAACAAAGAACACTGAAATCACAACGCAGTACTGTTGGAAGTCTAGAATGAATGCCAGAATTGGGAAGATAGAATGCAAAGTTCCATGAGGCAAGAACTGCTTTATTTAGATTTTTGCTTTCTTTTCACTTTTATTCCTAGTAACTAACACATAGAGTGAAACAAATGTATTTGATGGCTAATTGAAGGACATTAGAGGTCATTCAGACCAATCATTCATTTTACATATTGGGACACAAGTTCAAAGAAACAAGGTGATTTACAGTCAGAATTAGAACCAGGTCTTTGGTGATTTTTAGAATTGTGCTATATAGCTGATTTGAATATTCCCAATTCAAATTATCTCTCTCCTTTCCCCAATACAAAAAGCATACGGAGTAAATGTCTGATCTATTTATTAAACTGTTGCTAAATTGTACTACAACATAAAAGTTAATCCTGTGCCTTGATTTAAAAAATTGTAAAAAGGCTAATCAATTGATACCCATGTAATTTTACTTAAAAGCCATACAAAAATTAATTACATCTACCCTTCCTCAGGTTTGACTTTTTAAAGGTTTGATATTTCTCTTTATCCTGGATAGCTTCAAAGAATATGCTATGGTCATTAACACAGGCCATAATTATTCTAATTTAAGTGTTGCTCCAGAAAGGAACTCAGGCACTTCTGAAAAAAAAAAATTTTTTTTTTAAAAAGGTAATCTCAAAAGATCTAGTTTCCATCCCTTAAGAAGGATGAAAGTGAAGCTCTGGAGAGAATTTTGATTTTAATAAATCTCAACACAAGGAAGATTGCCCTTACCTTCAGTTTAAATTTTCCATTCTTCAATTTCACCCTATTACTCTCAACAGCCCACTTTTGTAGCTCCATCTCTATCTTCTTACAAATAGCTCTATGAGAAATATTGCAATTCAAAGTATTTTTGAATACCAGACTTGGAGTAATTTGAAGAGATCTGTTGGCAGAATGGTTTATGAAATATTATAGGAATGGTTGAAATAGGAAGAAGGAGGCTGTGTTGTACCTGACTAGGAATGATTTCATTGCTGCATTTAGAGAAAGAAAGTGATTCAGTAACTAGAACAGTACTTACCTTTTTCATGAAGTCTTCTTTAGTCATGCTACTCCTTGTCAATTTATTCTCCCTAATCAGATTTCACTTAACAATCAGACATTTAACTATATACTTAGTATACTACTATTTATCTGCTTTAGTTGTTATGGAGGGCTGAAAGAAAGAATGTCATCAAAACGTTTGAGAAAAAAACATGGGCCACTCATGAGATGAAGACAATTGATAACCAGTGGACATTTTAGCTTTGAGACAAGAAGAAACCAATGGGCTATCAGGGGTCCTCACACTTTTAAAATAGGGGGTCAGTTCACTGTCTCTCAGACTGTTGGAGGGCCAGAGTATAGTAAAAACAAAAACTTTGTTTTGTGGGCCTTTAAATAAAGAAACTTCATAGTCCTGGGTGAGGGGGATAACCGTCTTCAGCTGTCGCATCTGGCCCCTGGGCTGTAGTTTGAGGACCCCTCTAAGCTATCAGAGAATAGGAATGTTACTCAACCTATGCCTAACCATGAGGTCTGGATTACCTGAAGCATGACCTTAAGCTGGGAGGAGGGGGGGGGTCACCAGTTCCGTTTGCAATGTACAAGATATTTTTTTTGGAGGGGGAAGACCCTCTCTTGGAAAATATGTGAAAAGTCATGGTTGACAGACATAGATATGGATAGATTACAATATGCATCACTGGAGAGATTATCTAGATGAATGAAGTCACAGTTCCATATTGAGTATTAAAATATATGTACACACTTTGACTTTTTCTATGTGATTATAAGCTCCATGAAAACAAGGACTAAGACTAATATTTCCTCATCCCATATGTCACTTGGCACAGATTCTTGAATATGGGAGATAACTTTGTAAATATTTTCTAAATAGATTAAAATCTTTGAATTATTCTGAAAGAAGACAAGTGAGTGGTATCATAAAATAATGGATATGGTAGTGTTGATAAGTATCAGAAAACAGAAATGAAAAAGGAAAGGAAAAAGAATCAACTTTTCTAATGGGGTGTGTGAAACTAAAAATTGATTTCCCTCTTCCCATATCCTTAAATGCAAGTGTAAAGGATTTCCACTTACCTCAATTTGCTACTTTGCATATTGTAATGTTGCCACTGTGGACTCAGAATGACACGCATATCATTTTCCTCACAAGAAAACGTCACATTCTGTACAGATTTTACTGCCACATTGTCTCTCAATTCAATGAAATTTGTTCACTGATTTAAAATATTCCTTTTCACAATTTCTAAGGTTTTCTTTGGATGAGAATTTTAAAAAAAGAGCCCAGATTCTTTTCTTCATCTATTGAGACAAACCTTACTTTGCAATAAATCTGTTCTATTACAGCAGAGTGAAACCTGAATTATTTTAAAAGGAGAGAAAATCATGGAATCATTGATCCAGAAAGGATTTTGAAAGGTCATCCCATCCTTTCCCTCTTAGGTAGTATAGATCCTCATCTATTCTATTCTAAAAGAATTATCCTGGGAAAGCATCTTATCTCAGTATTCTCTTTTCAAGCCTTAATCAGATATCTACTATTATTCTATAGAGGGCTTTGTATTCTCCAGAAGTTTGATCAATATGGATTAATAGATCAATTTAATAAACTCAATATATGAAGACACAAATTTATGCAAAATGCCAATTAGAAAGGTATTTGAGGTGGTGGTGATGATGATTGATCACTTATAGGAAAATTCACTATAGTTTTTCTTTAGTTAGCGCCTTTATTACATTTTAAATTTTTTATTTGAAGAGAAAGGAATTTATGAATATCACTTTTAATTACAGACTACCAATATAAAGGCTAGTCTACCTGAAACATATTTTGTTATTCCACTATAGAAGCAATTTTTGATCCAAAGTCTTCTCCTGGCAAAAGTTAGTCAATCTGCCAACAAACATTTATTAAGCACTTACTAAATTTCAACACTGTATTAACTGCTGGGGATATAAGGTAAGGAAAAAATAGGATCTTTGGCCTTAAATGACACACATTCTTATGGAGACAAGTGTGCAAATACTTATGTGTGCACATGAAACATACAGTGAAAATGGAAGGTCATCATTGTTTTCATATACCACAAAATCTGCATTGACATTTCCTAACTGATGGACATTTATCTTCTTTTTAGCTTTTTTGCTACTACAAAAAATGCTGCTAAAATTATTTTTGCCTACATGAAAACTTTTTTCCCTTGACTTTTACCACCTTGGGGAATATGTCTACAAGTGGTATCACTAGATCAAAAAGCAAATATAATTCAGTGACTTTTCTGGTATAATTCTAAATTGTTTTGCAGAATAGTTAGTCCAACTAAAAGTTCCACCAACAGTCGATTAGTATGCCTATATTTCCATAATCCCTCCAAATTGTACCATCTTCATCTTTCCCAATCATATGTATGAAAGGGAAAACTCCAGAACTACTTTGCTCTTCATGCCTTAGTTATTTGAAACATTCTTTCATTTGCAGGTTGATGGTATTTATTTCACAAAGATTCAGTTTTATACTGCCAATCAAATTCCCCTGCTCCACAATTTACAAAAAGCCCGTGATGCTGCAGCTCTGAGTATGACCCTTCTATCTAAGCTATTCTGCCTTTCAGGTGGGCATAGAAGAGCAAAATCTGTTCACTCTTTACAGAAGGAACTATGTGAACTAGTGGATGAGTCCTTGCTGATTACTCTATCTATATTTCTAGTCACTTCTGTTTGCTGAAGTTTTCCAGCGTGGCATCATTAAGACTTGACTATGAGAACAAAAGGTACATGGGAGATGTGATAGTTGTCTTCAAATATTTGAAAGGCTCTCTTGTGGAAGAGGGATTATATTTGTTCAGCCTGGCCTCAAAGGGTAGAATTAGGAGCATTATCATGTATGCTTCTAAATCAAATTGGCTCCTAACTGCTTGCTCAGCCCTGTTTCTCATAAATTACCTCCTACATAGGTTACCTAGTGCATGAACATTAAGACTGTGGTGTGATTTTTGTGAATGGCTGCAATGGATAGTTAAGTTCCTATATAGTTGGCTTCTGAAATAGTAAAAGCCATATTCAAAGTTAATTAATGGAGAACTACAGGTTCAAAATTTTTAAAAGAACTGATTTATGTACTACATTAACTCACTGTTTTATACATACATTCCTTATATTATTTTGCATTTATTTATAAATCTACATGTTCTACTCACCCATAGAAGAGATTTATTGGGGGTAGGGTCTATTCTTGTTTCTGCCTTTGCATCCCTAGAACTTAGTAGAGTACTAGTCACAGAGTAAACAAGTAATAAATGCTTATTGATTGATTGATTGTTGAATTAATATGTTAGATTTCCAGAGATTTCAGCTGGATAGAAGGAAAAAATCTTCCCAATAATTCAAGTTGTCTGAAAGTAGAACAAGCTTTCTTGGGAGCCAGCAAGTTTCCCATTGGCAGCTGTATTTAGGAAGGAGGCACATTAACCTCTTGAGATGTTACAGATTTAAAACTTGCTCTGTTAAAGGATGACCTCTAAGATTTTTTCAACTCTGAGATGATAAGATTTGATGACTGTTTTTGCCAAATACCCTTGGGTCAAGAGTATAGACCCAGAGAGACTCTATCTTTGCAGCTGTTTATTACCTGCCCTTCCGGTTTCCTGTGTGAAGAATACCATGTGTCCTGCCCCAGGGCAGGCTTTTCAATCACTGTCACCAGTCAGTTAAAACGAGGTTGCCTTATCTGTGCTTCCTGGTGAGGTCCCTGCTTGTCTGCATTTGCTGTTGAGAGTGGGTGGTTATAGGCAGGGAGTGGTGGGCTAGCAGAGCCATCTAGCACTGGACAGCAGTGCAATAAGGCTTGGCTCACTGATTACTTGTTTGAGTGCTCTCTCTGTAAACAGCAATATAACAGGGGAGCTTAGCTAAGGTTGACAGCCTCCATTACTTCCAGCTTTTTGACAAACCCTATTACTTCTCTCTTCAAGTACCTAAAATAGCCTCTTCTCTCGTCATAATACAGGTGCTTTTGATTTCAACAGATGTTCTTGATTCTGCCTTGATTGCTATGATCTTCTTTAGCTAGTGTCTTTGATTTTCATTTCCCCCTCCCTTCTTGGTCAAAACAACTACCATCCAAATCTCTCTTCTTTTTATCAGATAGTCTATAGTCTTTGGCATCCCAGATCCTAAACAAGTATTTGAATTGCACATTAGGAGACTCTGCACAAGTCACTTGACCTCTCTCCATCTATTGCCTCATCTGTAAAATAATAAGAGCACCTACTTGTTATGAGGATCAAATAAGATAACATATGAAAGGTGTTTTTGCAAAATTTAAAGTACTATTAAAATGATAGCTATTATGATCATAGACTTTTAATTTTAGGGCTGGTAAGGTCTAAGTCCCTCATTCTGTAGATAAGGAAACTGTGCTCCAAGGGATTTGTCTAGCTTTTCCAAGAGTAAGTGATTGAGGTAGTTACTATAAGCCACCAGCTCCTCTAACTAAAGTGCTCTTCTAAAGCAAGTGGTCTCTCTATTGTGCCATGTGTTCTCCCATCTTTGTTATCCCCTTCAAGGACTAAGTTCACAAATCTTCATTTACCATAGATAGGACTGTTCCTACCCGTATGCCACTTCTCTCAGTTGGTTTCCTTTGGTCCTTCTTTTCCTCTATCTTCTATAAAATGCCTTTCATCCCCACCACATACCTTTATTCAAACTGGCACCTTTTACTCTTTTAGCCCTATTCTCAAAAGACTTATAAAAGTAGCTCATCTTCAAGTAATCTTTCATATCTACATTCAGAATTTTAAAAGGAGACAACAGTGAATCAGCAACACTTAATATTTTAAACTTCCCTTTTAAGGGATTTCCATTCTTATAGCTTTTTTTTTGCCCTTGAATTGGTCCTGTTGGGGATCTTCCTCCCATCAATAATATAATTTGCATAAATATTAGCTTTGTAACACTTACATTGCTTGATGAAATATCCTCATCCTCCTTTCAGTCTCTGCATTGCAGAGAATCCTAGGAGACAGAGTGGGAGTTCAATCCAGTATAACCACCTCTACAGACAGAATCTGTGACAAGGAGTGGCACAAATTCAGAGTAGGATAAATGCAATTTGTAGCTAGTCCAAAATGTTCACTTAAGATTATAATATCCTTTTCTTACCCCACCATGCTTTTTTTTTTTTTTTAACCTAATGCCATGAGCAAATGGTGAAATGTGTTAGTTGAGCTTCATTCTTTTCCTCTTTCCCCTTCTTAAACCTTAATGTAAGTTCTAGGAAATACTCAAATAAGGAATTCAGGGTCAAAGTCAGGAAAAACCCAAACTAGCAAAGAAGGGGAAGCATTCTAAGATATCAATAAAAAGAAAGGAAAAACTGAAGCATCATAAAATTAGCCTTTTATATTTGGAATGGTACTCAAAGACCTTTTAGTCAAATCTCTCTGAGGCAGGAGTTATCTGTATTTTTCTCAAAGATGTTCTTCATCCATCTTCACTTTAAAGATTTCTAGTGACAAAGTGCTGGGGGTAGGAGGAAAGGAGATCAGAATGATGAAATCCCCAGTTAGGTAGAAATTTATTTTTGTCATAAAGGAGACTTTTGGTTTTGTGAATAACCTTGGACCTTAGGGGAGCCTTCAAGTTACAATTTCAAGTACTTTAGGTAGAGTCCTTTTCCTCTAGTGGGGAAAGTGTGAGTCACAGAAATCAACTTTGCATTTTATGATGAAGTCTTCACACCTAGGGGCCTTGAAGGCAGACTGAATTAACAAAAAAAAAAAAAAAAAAATCACCTGGGATACTGCTTTCTATTTATTAAATCTTTTTTTTTTTTCATTAGGCTTACAGTTACTTGAGATAAATGCCCCACAGGGGAATGGAGTTAGCTCCTCAATTTCTGGGGCATTTCTACCTTAGTTTGGTGGTGAAGACAAAGCCTCGATTACCGCAAAAAAGTGCAACATATTGTAGAAGTTCATTCACGGCTCAATTTCATTTGCATAAGACTTTATATAGATAGAAATTGATTATTCTCTGATCTGGCCCTCAGGCAGAATGGAACAGGAAAGAACTTCAAGAAATGCTTAACAACCAAAGAAGTTACAGTGGGTCACAATAAAATAATGAGTATCTGTTCACCTTATGTAGTTCCAGTTTAAGTTCCAAGTCATTCAGAACCCCATGAATTTTTTTGCTTGCCATCAATTGACTTTTTTTCTCTTTGTTGTCCCCTCACCCTTGCACCTAATCACCCATCCACCTAAAGTTATCCTTTGACTCCCTTTAGAATAGCTTGGAAGAGAGACTTAACTTTTACCTGTAGCTTTCACTATGCACCGTATAATGCATATTTTAAAGCTCATCTTCATCTCTTCAACTTGAATTCTGAATTTACTTTAAATAAACTAATCTCCATGAAAAAGTCTGCTTCTCCAATGTTCTTTGGGTGGTCCTGGAGCATTTCTGAGCACACTGAATATTTTTGATCACATTAAAGCTTTAGGAATGCATTAACTGTCATTAGCATTGTTAATCTAACTTGGGTTTTATTATTTGCATAAGACTACTTTAACACTATTTCCTTTATATGTATTAAAGGAAGAGACAAAAGGGGGCTTTGTTGTTCTCCTTAGAAATGAAAGTGTAGCTCTGTGGTAATTAACAGCCTAGAAGCTAAACAGGAATCATTTTAAATAATCACCGACTAAAATAAACTTTGTAGAAAAGTAAGAAAAAAAAAAACTCTCAAAGTTATAAAAATACAAGCCTGAAAAAGCCTAAATGAATCTAATAAAGGTACAAAAGATTTTTCTACATGGCTTCATTTGCCACTACTGCCATGCTAAGATTCTGGTGTGGGTTGATTTCACTTTTTTTTCTCAATCAAATTTAAGCTAAAACTGTATTCTACAGATTCTCTTTGTGCAAAGAAGGGTGGCTGTAGAGAAGACCTCGAATTTTTAAATGTCTGCCAAGACCTTGGAATTTTCAAAAGATATTATCAAATCCAAGAAACAGAAGTAAAGAAAAATCAAGGGATTCTTTTGTATTCTTTAAACTGGAAATAATCCTGGCCTATATACCCTCACACACAACTATACTTTCATAATCATCTTTCTGTGACACTCAAAGCTTCCTATTCTAATTGACTCTTGGCCACTTTGTGGGTCAGTTCTTAAGAAATATTATACCCAGTGATAGAATAAAGATTTTCAAACCTATATGGTTTTGTGGGTGTGAGCAGGCTGTTTATTTACAGAACTATTACAGAAAAGGAATTATGCAGAAAAATGGTAAAGAGACTGTTATCACAGAAATATATGACAAAAACAAATGTGACATATTGAGATCAAGGAACAATTGATGGGCAACCCATCTGGTACCCATAAAATGTAAAAAGAATTCAAAGAATGTTCCTTGCTTGGCAAATTTATGACAGGACATGAAAAAAGAATGATACAGGATGGGAAAGTTATAAATAAATGGTGATCTGCAGGACTGGGGGAATACCCACATCAATGAAGCAGCAACATGATAGACCCTTAGATCTAGAATCAGGAATACTTGAGTTCAAATCCAGCCTCATACTTATTAGTTATATGATCCTGAGCTGTCACTTAACTTCTATCTGCTTGTTTCCTTATCTATTAAAAATATAGTAATCATACATGTTTCCCAGGATTGTTGCAAAAGCACAAAAGATAATATTTTAGAAGGTTTTGAAACCTTTAAAGCAATATATTAATTTAATTGTATTAATATAATAATTTATAGTAATTTATAATTAATTGACTTATATTAATATAATTAAATAATAATAATTATTATATCATAGATCTATTGGAGTTTTAGAGTTTTGTAAGCCAACTACATTTAAAGTCCTTGAAGGTTCTGAATAGTAAACAGAATACCCTTGCAAATAGATGGATTCTGAAAGTAGTGGAGTCAGAGAAATTATGTTTTATGACAACTTTGTCCAGATTTGCCAATATAAGTTCTTTTACCTCCCAAATGTTCTCAGCTTTTTCAGTCATTCTTCATATCACTAGGTTAAGAGAACCTAAGAATTGATTCATGACAATTCCCTACAAATATTATTTCCCGTGAAAATACAATAAAAAGGGAATATGAACTTTCCAGCTAGATGGCACAGAGAATAAAATGTCCAACTTGCAGTCAGGAAGACATGACTATAAATGCTGTCTCAAATACTTACTAGTTATATAAGTCTGAATAATTTGCTTATTCTTTTCCAATCTCAGTTTCCTCATCTTTAAAATGGGGATAAAAATAACACTTATATCGTAGTATCATTGTAAGGATCAAATGATATAATATATGTGAAGAATTTTGCAAAATCTAAAGCTCCATCTAATAACTTAGCTATATGAAGAAGATTGTTCTCAATTAACCTATTGCATGATTCTCCTTAGAGGCCCTACCTATTTCTTTAAGCATTCTTGCAGGTAAAGCACAATTAAGTTTTCTTCTATGCAATAGATAATTTCTCTTTCTTTGGTGAGTTGGTCTATAAGATCTTTAGGTTTCTTTGGCCTTTTGATACAATTTTATATTCTAAAATATTTATTTCATAACATATGCAATAATATTTACTGTTTTCAAAGAATCTCGTTGAAATATTGAAGGTTTTCCAAAGTATCTTTTCATTCATTGATGTAACTGTTTCTTCTATATAAAGTCTTCTATAAAAATCTTAAAGCACTACATGAATGTAAACTATTATTTAGTATTATCATTTTATTCCATGAGTCCAACTAGAAATGGCCCCAGAACAAATTACTATCCTGCTATTATTGCTTTTTTGTGTTTAATGATCTACACAACCTTCTCTATATGGATAAAAGGACTATCTTCTGCAATTGAATAAAATTATTGAATAAAACTCATTCATCATAATAATCATGAACATACTCATGATTATTTAAATGAAATCATCTTTTAACGTTTCTGCAAGTGGGAACTCAGTTTCTCCTTGTAATTTCTCTCCAACTACCTAATGAATAAGTTATTAGTTATTGAGAAATTTAAAAAGCATTGTAATGTGAGAAATCTCCAGATCAAATTTGGTATAAGTAGGCAAAAATACATGTACAATTTCTAGTTATAGATCTAATTTCATTGAATTTAAAACCTAAATCTATTTTTTCCTGTTTGATTCTATTCTTCTATCTCTAGGTCAGTTAAATTTTGTCTCTTAGTTGCCTGATGCTTGTAAAAATAAGGTATTTGCAAACTAATCTTTCAAGTAGTCCCTTTACATCTAAATATGGTTATTCAATTTTCCTTCCATCCTAAGAACAAAAATTTCTCTCAACTAGTCATTGTCTTAGGCACCTAGCAGAGTTCAACATGCCAGTTACCTGGTCCTCTGGTCTTGTTCTTGATTTAATACTTTCTCCTAGATCTCTACTAGTTCTTTCTCTATTCATCTCACTGCTTTTATGATTCTCTTCTTCCTTGATTATGGGCACCAAGACTTTCCTGCAACATGATTTACCCTGCTTCCTATCAAACTTAGCTTTGGCTCATCAGAAAACAGCATTTGTGATATTTACATTTACATTTAACACATATGAGAATGAAGCTCCTTCTAAGTCTAAAAACAGAGATTATAAAATTAAAACAGTGATATGTTATGCACAGAATTGAAGATGAATGGTTATTCTTCGCAAGCAAAAAAAAATTGTCAAAGATAAAACAATTTATTAATGGCAGCTGAAATCACATGTGTAATTTATTGTTGTTGTTATTGTTTTGTTTTGTCATCATTTTCCATTCCTGTCCAAGGAAGATGTAACATGGAAGAGGCCAACATTCTATACCCTGTGTAGTGGATCTTTTCCATTCACTAATCTTGTTTAAGGATCAAATAAGGAAGCATGTTGTTAGGAGTCTACATAGCCTAATGAAGAGGAGGAAGGGAATTTATGTAAGAGTTGTCAAAGATGATAAATCTTTAGAGAAAATAAGTTTCCTGACAAATAATTGAGTTTTCCCATTGCTATGTGTATATTGGAACTATAATATCTATACAAATGGGAAAAGAATGGACTTTAGGATATGAAAGTTTGGAAAAACTAACCTAAAATGTAGCTTGTTTTTGCAAAAGAGAGGCTGCATTTCAGACACATGGTGGTATATACTTTTATGTATCCTGAAAATAAATTTGTGCTGGTCACCAGAAAAGTCAAGTAAATGGATATTCTATATCTCTTGGTAAAAGACAGCTCTATCCTTGCTAAAGGATTAGGAAAAACTGAACTGCATCCTGTAAATACAGATTGTTACATATACTTCTGGAAACCTGTTATTTTATAACTGTGCAAGTTCAACTGGCTTTCTCTGCTCTTATGGCATGTTGCTTGTATTTCTCTTAGGCTCTTATCACATTCTAATTTGCATTACAGCTCATATCCCCTACTAAGCTATAAGCTCCTTCATTTTAAGGACCACATCCCAGTGAAATGACTCTTCCTGAAGACTATCTTTCATGGTTTTCTTGTTGAACTGAATGTTCCATAGTCAAGGGAGCCTCTGGGCACAAAACATCTAGAAAAAATTTAAATAGATTAAAAATTAAGGGGGGGGGGATAAGTGATTGAGGTAAAAAAAAAATAAATTCTACCTTAAATCCAAAAATTGCAAAGTACTCATAATTCAACGAGATTATTATATATAAAGCATGGTACTAGGGCATTAGAGATATAAAGACCAAAAAACAAAACAAAACAAAACAAAACAAAACTCATTCCTTATCCTTGCTCTCAAGAAGCTTACTTTCATTCTATGAAAGGAGATAAAGTATATATATATATATATATATATATATATATATAATGCATATAATTTTAACACAAAGATCAGCGATCACTAGTTAGATCAAGAAAGACCAAGTAGAAAGTAGTACCTAATTTTTTTTTTAAATATTGCCCCCCCCTCTCTCTGCAAGTAGTAGTTTATAGGATTAATCCCACCACTAATCCACATAGAGCCTTGACTTCCTTTGTCCTTTTTCTAATCTATTCTAGTTTACTTCTTATTAGGCAAACCCAATGGTCCTCTGTTCCCAGGGATTCACAATAAGGATGCCAGATTTAGTACAGACATCACTTAGCCTTAGTCATATTGTAGCAGCAAACTTATAAATTCAAGTGATCTACCAGCCTCCATCTCCCCAGCAGCAGGGACTACAGGGAAATGATAACATATCCAGCTCTGAACTGAGCCTTTAGAGAAGTTATGAATTCTAAAAAAGAAGAGGTTAATAAAGACTACACTCCAGCCTTTGCAAAGGTAAAGAGATGGTAGATGGCATGTCAATTTCAGACAATAGTAGACCAGTTTGGCTGGAACACAGGCAAAATGAAACATAGTACAACAATATAAAATGTCTAGAAAGCTAAGTGGAAATCAGATAGTAAACAGGCAAAATATTTTCATCCATATAACTCCTGAGAATATCTTTCTAATGGTAAATGCATGTATTTGGAGAATAAAAGGGATCAATGAATTAGCTAATAAGTTTGAGGGGGAGGGGACTGGGAAACAGAAGCTCTATCTGAGATTTGAGGAACTACTGAGTAGCTGTCTTCTCAGATTTGAAAGGAAGATGGAATATATTTATGTTATACTGTTGCCAAAGGCAGAATTAGGACCATGCAGTAATAGTTAGGTAGGCAGATTGTAAAACATTCTTTGGACAATGTAGAAGCTTTGAGGGTTTGCCAGTAGAAGACAAAGAAAAACTTTGTAGCAATTGGAGCTGTCCAACCAGAGACCAGGCTGATTCATGAAATATGCATTACCTATCATTAGACATTATTTATTGTGTTTCATAACTGGAGAGGTGATATATAGAGGAGATTTCGTTATTGGATAGAAAGTTAAAACTTGATAGATAACATGTCAAGTCCCTTCTAAAAGTAAGTTTCTGTTTCTCTCCAGAGGTAATGATGAGGTAGACATAGATAGCATTTATTATATGAATTTGTGCCATTACATTATAGTTCAGAGAACATAAATTGAGAAGAAAAAAAAAACTACTGACCATAATGCTTGAGGAAAAGGCTATATTAACTAATTAAATGTTCTGGGTAAATAGCAGTTAAGTAGAATTCTCCCTTTTTTGTGAAGATAATTCTAAAATGTTAGTTCACTTTTCTTCCTCAATATTAGGTAATCTAGTTGAAAATTTCTTAGATGATCAAGGATTTTTCTAGGACTTGATTTTACATATAAATTATTACTGTCCAAGAGGCTGATTGAAAGTTACTTCATAGAAATTACTTCTTAGGCCAAACCCCTAATATCAGTTTGTTTTGTACTTCTCCTAAAAAGTAAACAGGGAAGAGTTCTAGTTAATTGAAGTTTTGCTAAGTTGAATTCCTATACATCTTATTATTATATATGAAGTTTATAGGTCAACTACCCATACCTGAATTTAGACAACAAACTCTTAGTTCATAATTTGCTTATTCTGAATGGGGGGAATAAAAGTGTGGGAATAATTTAAACATTTATCAGATGGGGTGGGGAGAAAAAGAAGATAATAATGAATATAATTGACCTACTCCTTTTTCCAAAATTCATAAAGCCTTTTCAAATTCCATCACACCTACAAAATTGTGTTTCAATATTAGGCTTCTGTCCATCAAAGAGTCCAATCCAATTGCCTTCTCAGCCAGTATTTGTAGCATGCTAGCTAAAAAGGTTTGAGTGCTCTGCTGGCTAGGATTTCCTGTTTTGTTTCTAAAAAATCAAAAGAGGGAATCAGAATGTTTATGTACTTTTGATGTCATAGTTATTGGGGGGCAGGGGAGGAAAATTAACAGATTAACATGAAACATGAAACATGAAAATTAACATGGTTCATCTACTATCAAACTTCATTCAGTTTTCCTACACAAGCAAATGGTGGTTTTAATATTACCCATGTATTTACCTACCTTTCAAATATAAAGAATAACACAATAACCAGGGTTATACATATATTTGAGATTGTGAGTGATCTAAGAGCACACAATCAGATAGTAAGACAGCCAGGGCTCATGGTCTTCGTTTTTTGACTCCCAGCTTCAGTTTCCTTTGTGGCCTCCCTTTCCTTCTGGTCATTGGATTCCTTCAGATGGAAGGATGTTTATTGGCAGATGGCAAAGAACTAAAGCAGGATTTTGTAAACCCAAAAGGCATAGATAAGGACATTTTTACTGTAGTCTTTTCACTGTATAGAGGAAATAGACGGAATGAGACTTCACTTCAAATATTTTCTCCTTCCTTCTTCTCAGCCAGGAACAGAATTCACAAAACTTAAATTAAAAATCCAGCATGAATCTTTAATTTTCTTCCTCTAGTGATTACAATATTCTTCTTCCTTTTCTCCATGTTTTCCTTTAAGTCCCTTTCTTTTGCATAGATCTGTGGATCTTCTTTTGGGATGGCATAAATTGAACTTATTCCACTGCAAATTCTACTCAGTCTACCTTTACTGCTAACCCACCTGCTTCTCATGATCCTTATCTATCCTTGTCTATTTTCTAGGTGGACTCTACTAATAATAAACAAACAAACAAAAAAATACATTTCTTTGGCTCCCTAGAACTGTTACAATCTTTCACATGAAGGCCTTTGAATAAGCAAGGGGGTATTTAAAGAATGAGCAAGAATTGTCTCTGATGAATGCCTTCAATTATCCTGTTTAGCAATACCTGAGAAAGGAATAGGGATTCTGATTTAGTACAATGATCCACAAATGTGCTTTATAGCTAGGTACTGTAATTCAAGTTTAGAAAACTGACAAATATTTTAGATATACAATGAGAATGTGCTCAAAATAAACTGTATAAACATAGACTTTTGTTCTCAAACTTAAAATGAGACCTATAAAGAAGACTCTAAAATGATTCAAAGTTTAGTAGTGATCTAGGTTACTTGCAGAGTTACAGACCAGGTAGACAGAAACTCTAGTAGACGAGTCCATCCCCTCCACCCCCTTTCTTGAAAATAACAAAAGAGACTGAGAATAATCTTGGGTGAATTAGGGATGGCAATAAAATCCTACGCCTGCTTTCCCTGAATGGTGATGTTTCCCAGTGCTGAAGAATTTTTCCTGTAAATTCTTATGAAAATTCCAATGTATCTAAGTAGAAATAACAAAATATAGATTTGTAATTTCAGATAGTATATCATCAAGAATATCATTATCTACAATGCAATATCTAATCATCTTGACAACAAGGATTTATAAAGATGTGTCTTAGATGCCCACCTCCAATTCCTCAATTCAAGATAAGAATGAAATCACGACTGACTGGGCCATATTCCAATGATTCTAAGTATGGTTGGATGAAAGCTTAAATGTGCTGTTCTATGCAGAAAGAATTCTATAATTCATACTCCTTTATTTGTTTTTAACAGAAGATGGAAAGAAAAACAACCTAGAGCGGCCAGGAATGAATTTGCTTGGTCTACTAATCAAATAAGTATTGAGGCAATACTTCCCCAATAAAGTGGTTATAGACAACTAGAACTGTCTCTAAGTGGAATTTTTTACAGAAAAATGTTGGGCCATGTCATATTAGATACACACATATGTATATGCGTCTGTATGTGTATTTGTGTGCACACACACAATATGTATGCATTTGGAGAGAGAGAAAGAAAAAGAAAGAGACAGAGAGGGAGATTAACTAGGTTAGTACAGTATTGGTCCTGGAGTTAGGAAGCCTCATCTTTTTGAGTTCAAATATGGCCGACACACTTATTAGCTATATGACCCCAAGTAAGTCACTTAATCCTATTTGTTTCAGTTTGCTCATCTATAAAATAAACTAGAGAAGGAAATGGCCAAATCTGTTCATTATCTTTGCCAAGAAAAATGGGGACATAATAAATTAGATATGACTGCAAAGTAACTGGATAATTACAACAACTCATAACTCTATGATCAGCAAGATAATAGGCAAGCAAAAAATGAGTGTACTGAAGCCAAATGTGAGGATAGAATGGTTGTTCATCCCTTCTGTGATATATACTGGTCATGGGTTAATTAAAAACCTGGATAACTACAGGTTTTGGAAAACAAAAATGAATTTTTGATTGGGCTTATCTTTTTAAAATGTAAAGAAAAGGATTCTCAACAGAAAGTTTCCAAGAGCCTCCCGTCTACTGAATTTTCAAATATCTGCACCTAATGTATATAATAAACCCTAGAAACTTATGTTTCTAGAGCTTTTGCAATGAAGAGACAATGGTACAGCAAAAAGATTGCTTTCCCAGCAGTCCATAGAAAGTCCCAATGGATTAATATAAGTTTGTATCTCTGACATTCCTTAATTTGGTTAAAAAAAAAAATTACAGAAGCCAGCTGTTGAACTAATGATTTTATGTTCATTGAAGTAGCATATCAACCTAGTTCTTATGAAAATAGAATACAATGGATGAAAACCTGTTAGCTAAGTGACATCATAGGCATGCTTGAATGCAACTACCCAGGCAAAATTTTCTCCTGTAACTACAAAGGGCAGTATTTCAGTGAGTCAAATTTTCCCCAAGATGTAATCTAAATTAGACCTATTTAGAATCAGCACAAAGTCAAGGGATCAGTCAATGAAATGACTCAGAATTAGTGCTAATGAGGTCAAAATTGTGGTTCTGATTCTTTTAATGGCCAATTTTCTGAATATATAGGAAAAATATTGAACAAAAACTGTTTCATAATCAGTGCCTGCATCCTTAACCCTAACCACTTATATCAAAAATGTGTCCTGTGATCACAAGGAAGATTCAACAAGCCAGTCTGTATCCAACATAAACCCAACACTCTTGGTGAAGCAACTCAATGAAAACTACATCAGCTGTGGCTCTTCTTGCTTCCACTGGGTCATATGAAGGACAAAATATTTTATTCAATTGAATTAGTCCACTAGCTAAGGGAACCAAAGACCAATATTTGAACTCTAATTTAGTCCTGTGGATTTATTTACTAAAAGAAAAAATCATAGAGATTCTGTGTTTTTGTTCTAAAAAGTAGAACATTGCCCTGAAAACATGCAATATAGTCAAAAGAAATAAATTGATATCAAAGATTTAAGTCAAACCTAAAAATCCATGGGTACATCAAAATTCCTACCAAGAAACACCCACCAAACCTCCCCCTCTCCACATATAAGAAAAATAGTAAAAGTATTTTTCTCAACTTTTACCCTGGCCATTATTCCTTTTACTCTCTCATGTATTTTTCTGAAGCCTTTCCATCAGCAATAGGATCCATAGGGACCTACCATAGCCCTGATAACACATACAATTAACCATCTTTGGCATATATGAAAATGGAATAAAGAATGAAAAGTATGAGAAAACAGTAACAAACCTGAACAGAAGGGTTATCTATTCTCCTGATTTGTTGCTACAGATCCTCCTTCAAATGCCCTCCAGAGCCCTTTCCAACCACCCAAATAAATCCTTTACAGAACCACTTTTCCAACAGTCTAATCTGAACCAACTCAGCTTAATAATCAAAGTTTGGAGAAGACTAAGAGGCTGTATGGTTTTCTACTATATTAATATCGTGTAAATAATGGATTCCACTATCAGGGATTCCACTATCAGAAATAAGGGATAAAGAAGTGAAATTCTACATCATAGGTATCAAACATGTGGCTTACACCCCCACAACATTCCTGAGTACAGCCAGAACCAGATTACAATATAATCAGAAAGTATGTAACAAGATGAATATAAACATATAATAAACCATAGATAATAATTTTTAAAACTGTCACTATGTGACCCATAGGGATTTTTATTCACAAATTAGGAGCCCCAATTTTCTATTTGAGTTTGACTCTACTGCTTTACATAATCAGCACTGTCATACTAATAGCAAAACATATGGGAAGAACATTTAAGATCAAAGGATTTTGAACTTTAAAACACTTTATTATGTATAATCCTTCTCCCCACCCCCCAGAGGTTTAGAAAAGCTAAATGACATCCTAAGAGTCCTTGCATCAAAGTGTCTTAGTGCTTGGAACCCAAGTCCTCTTGACTTCATTTGTATTGCTCTATTCTCTAAACCCTACTGGTTTTTCCTCTGATAATTTTATAATCCAAAATGGATGTTGAAATTATTTGGAAATGCACATGTATTGATGAAGGAAATATACTTGTAAGAGAGTAGCTAAGACTGACCTTCATGAACTATGGGGATGAACCTGCAGTGCCTATCCCTAAGTTCCCCAAAAAATTTCCAGGGGAAGATGGTTGCCTAAAAGACTTGTAATTTGGGATGATAAAGTAGACACTACATAGATCCTTGACTGGGAGAAGTGATAGGGTAGAGAGAAAGCTGGGTCAAAGTAGTATCAAATAATAATGTTCAATAAAGCATGTGAAGTGGTCCACTCCAATGACTCTAGAAAGGGAGTGACTGCCCTCTGCCTTTATTTTTTCAACTCTGAAGGTGGCATCTTGCAACAAAAAGAACTTGTTCCTGCCTGATAAAGGAATCACCAGGAGTGGGAACATTTTTAGTTAGTTATCCATCTTATTTAAACCCCCCTTTTCTGTAATCAGGTGCTTGGCTTTCAAAGGCTACTTCTCACAGTGAAATCTTTTTATAGGCACAATTATAAAAGATGGTGATGAAAAGCAATAATCATCTACCCTAGCTAGACACGCAAGAGGGAAACAAGCTAAGGGTGGCCCAAGACAACTATAACTCTTGTCAAGTAAAAATTAAAAGTGATTTTTTCTGAGAAGTGGTAGAGATGCTGACATTCCCAGCCTACCCCTCTTTGTCTGTTAAAATTCTTGAAGTGGAAGCACAGATGCCACCTAAGAGAAAGTCTGGGCAGGCTCATATGTTGAAAGTTTATTAAACAATCAACTCCCACTGTCTGGAGAGAAGGGAGGCAAAGCTCTCCATTGGTAATAACAAGCATGGTATTTCTTTTGCTCACTATAAAATAAGAAGAGAGTTCATGAAGTAAATACATCACATATGTAATCAAATAAGAATAAAAAACATTATAAAATATTGTCTGACAAATACAAAATTTATTTCACTTTTAGGGAAATTATAAGACAGGGCAACTTATAGCAATCCTGGGGACTGTAATGATTTTTAAGATATATCTTGAGTAGTCATAGACCAAGTAAAATAATGGTAAAATATAATTAAAATAAAAACAGTAAATAATAGCTTGCATTAGTTATTCAAGTTTTGTTAAGGATTTTTATTATGTGTGTTGTCAGTATAAAACTGAGTCTAGATCACACAAATACAAAAACTCTCTTGGTTTTCATAACTGAGACTTTACAGGTGTGTAGGCAAAGCATGCACAGAAAACTCACAATTTAAAACATTCTGCTATTTTGGTTAGCAGAATCAAATGAACACAAACTATATCTTGGTTAGCAGCAGGAATAAATTATACACCACTCAAACCAGGACACAATACCTAAAATGAATTTAAGTGAAATAAGGGTGGGGAGAAGCATTTACCAGACACCTAATCCAAGGAGGGTGTGATTGGCAAGAGTTTTCAACAAAGGCAATTGATGGAAATGGAGATTCAGTGTGTAATCCCCAAATCATCAATGCCAATTCAATCTGTCCTTCAGTCAAAGCTACTTGAATTCAGTTGGGAAGTTCATTTTTAAAGAGGCAAACAGAAGACAGGTGGCAACTCTTTTTCAGTGGCTGACATAGTTTTAGCAATAAGCTGTGGCAATTTGCCACAATTTTCCTAAGGAAATCAGCTTTTTCCTTAGCTAACAGGTTGCTTTTTTAAAATTATTATTTTCACATCTCCGTTGCCTGAGGCTGAAGCAGCTTCAAGTACACTTACTGCAAAAGGGATGGGATTCATATAGAAACAGATGAGAAAACACCTATTTATTATTTGAGAGAAAAAGATAGGATCTTTTTCATCCAGTGATCTTTTTTGAAGGGAGAGGGAGACTGCAGAGATCTGTGACAAATGTGCCACAAATTTTTATTAAAGATAAGATATATACCAACATGAAATGGATATTAGGTTGCTTACTATTGCTTGTGTGCCTTGATATCAGTTTAGGCTACTAACTTAAGGATGATTGGACAGCAGACTGATTTACTGAATTAGTAACATACTTTCAATATTAATAATATGTTTAGATTTACATGTCATTGCCATCTCCAAAGATCCAAATTTCACTAACAAGAGGAAATATAAGAGGAAAAACAGTGGGATGTCTGGGAGACTCATTTGAAAATGATAGTTTTATGTCTACATTTCTGTTCTGTTCCTTTCAGGAAATTCTTCCATGAAACATCCCAAAAAGAAAATGAAAAGTAGAAGAAGGGTTACTGGAGATGGGAGGATGATTTGCATTTCCTTCAATAAGCAATTAGGATAATACTGAGACAAAACTTATATACGGAGGTGATAAGGATGAGAAAAAGAAATATTTTCATGAAAACAAAGACTACTATGGGATAGACACCCAACTCTACAACAATAGAAATCACAGAAGGTAATCTGGAGTTATAGTAAGCTAAGAGCTTACCAAAGAGAAGTTCTAAAGCATATGGAAGAGATCTGAAAGGCAACAGGTATCCTATGTTTTGATTTCTCATTCATTTCTTTTTATCTTTGCCATTTCTGTTACTGTTAAACATTTAGACTTCAGTCTTCTACCTCTGGAACTGGTTAATTCACACTACCTTTTAGATTCTCCTCCATGCCTTCCCAGAGCTGCTATCCATAACCAGAGTTAAATCTACTTTATACACAGCTCTAGACTATTTCTAGAATATACAAATTCATACTGCTTCCTTTTCTCTGTATCACTCAAGCTGACAATAAAGAATTTAAACACACACGCACACACACACACACACACACACACACCATAAAAAGAAATAAGGAATTAACCAAGCACCATCCCTTAAAGAGTTAACCCATCACACAAACAAAAATACACACATTTCCAAAAGAACAAGATGGCAACCTCCACTTCCTCTCAGGTTCTCCCCCCAAAAAAACCTACCCTGGCTAAAAGGATCAGGGATGTAATATAGTCAAACATTGCCTAGTTACACTGGGGGGTCAAGGTGCATGGGAGGATAGGCTGTGGAGAAGAAAGTGGAAAACTATCATCCTCGAGTTATCAAAGTTGTAGGAAGCAGGATCACCCCCTACCCTCTTTCTTTCTCCTATCTTACTTTAAGGCTGTTATAGACATTTCTCAGATATTTTTATAATCTTTGGAGAACTCTCTATTAACCGATCCCTGGTTCTTCTCTTGGTGGGGGACATTTTCTCCTACTCCCCCAAATACATGAAGGAAGCTTTCTCTGAGAGACCAGCTGCAGCAGCAGTGAGAAGGGAGCCAGCACCAGGACTAGCAAAAAACAGTTCCTCAAACAAGAGCCCAAATCCCATTGCAAAAGCCCGGAACGGTTCTCGGTGTGAGCCTTCTCCCAGCCAGGGCCATCACCGCCAGTGAAGGATCAGGAGCAGCCCCTAGCCCTAAGCTGACCTTCCTCTTCCCTGCACCACAGCACGAGGGGGGCCACCTTCTGCTGCTGAGAATGGCCCGAACCAAGTGCAGGAACACATAGCGGAGTGTACATACGGGGCTCAGTTTAGTTCCCCCTAACCCCCCGAAACCCACGCTTCCAAAACATATATTCATCCAACACTAAAAAGAATGAAAAGAGAAAGATCGAGTAGACTCAAAGTTACTGTTCGTAAATAATCAGTGAATGAATCTGCTAGCTCTAAGCAGAGGAACTCTTCTTCAGGTCGGGGTTCTGAAGGGAGCTGTCAGGAAATGCCGGTTGCCAGAGGGGACGTTAACACGTTAACAATTTGGAGAGGTTCGCCTGGTCGCGAGCCCGAGGAGAGCAGGCTTCCCATCCATCTCTTCTTCCTCTACCCCACCCCCACCTTTCGCCCCTCATCCCGGTTACTTACAATCCTCTAGAGCTCTGAAGCCACTTACCATCACGTTCCCTTGCATTTTAGCGGTTTTAATCATTGCCTTTTCCTTCATTTTGCCCAAAGTGTCAGCTCGACTCCTTGCCCAGAGAAGAGTTACTTAATCCATTGTCTTGATGACTATCAAAGTAGAGCTCGGACTTGCGGGTGGTTGGGGTGGAGAATTTTTGAAAATGTATCTGTCAATTTCTCTTTCCTCCTTGAGTTTCTCACCACCACCCACCACACCACCACCACCCACCTCTTGCCTCGCTCCTTTCGCTGGCGGATAACAATAGCAATCAACTCTTTTTCGGTCACTACTAAGAAAAGAAAGGAAAAATTGTTGCTCTTCCACAAAAGACCAGGAGGGCAGATGAGAGGAAGAAGGGAGATGAAGTCTGTGAGCAGTGGAGAAGAGACAGTCAGCCCCCTAGCCTCCGTGTCCGGTGAGCTAGCTGGTAAACAGACTCACACTGTGAGACACAGGCACTACACAAACACGGGAAAGAAACACACACGCACAGGCACACACCCCAGACCTGCTCCCGCTGAGCGAGTGCTTGGTTTCCTCTCCCAGTCACTTGTCTATTTTGGTGGCGGCGGTGTGTAGCGGAGCGGGCGCGGTACCCACTCTGGTCCCAAAGGGTGGGGACCAGGCCAGGCGCATACAACACTGAAAGGGTGGGGGTGATAAGAGGATGAGGCCGAGATGGGGATGGAAGAAGGAGTTTGGGGGCTACGAGGAAGGTGGAGCTCACGCCAAGGTTAAGGGAACCCCGAACTCTGTTTAGAAGGAAGGGATCTCCATACCACCCACCCTCCGGTTTTATGTGTAGGGTGTATCAGCATTTTTTTTTTTCAAAAGCAAACATGAACTATTCAGATATCCCTGAGCGAAGCAGCAGTCTCTCTCTCTCCTGGTATTAACTATTCATCATTTGGAAATTTGGAACCCCCTCCCTTTCCTTTCTCCGTAGCCAAGAGGAAAACGGAGAGGAGGTGGGAAAGAAGCATCCAGACGCATACCCGCCATGGCTGATGCAAACCGTTTGAAGGAGAAGATGGGGAAGGGAGAGGGGACCAAGGGGAAAGGGGAGGAGAGGAAAGAAGAGGGCGGAGATGCCAGCGTATAAATAATGTTGTTTCAGGTTACTATGGGACACACGTTACGTTTCCATGGTTGCATTCATTTAGTCTGAATCTGAATCAGCTGCTGCACATCCCAGCCGCACCTTCCCTGTCCCCGGACCTTGGATACTGTACGCTCCCGGACCGTCCTTCTTACACACACACACACACACACACACACACACACACACACACACACACACACACACTCTCCTTTCTCTGGCGCCCCAGGGGCCCGCACCATTTGGGTTACATCCAAGTCTCTGGTCTGATCTGCTTTGCACCCTTCCCTCCCTGATGCGTTGATCTCTCCAGACTCCCTGTTTGCTCAGATTCGCTTCAGACTACCCGGCCAAAGACTGCGGGCTTTGAGGTGTTCCCCAACAGGCGGCGACCCCGCCCACTCCGATCCCTAGCTCCAGATATTCCTGATTCTGGCCTCAAACCTGGGCTGCTGCAGCTATAGAGCCCCTACACCCTTACCACCCCGTTCCACTCTTCTCCCTCCTGCTTAATCGTGTGAAAATTCTCTCTCTGTCTCTCTCTGTCTTTCTCTTTGTCTCTCTTTTCTTCTCTTCTCTCTCTCTCTTCTCTTTTCTCTCTCTCACTTTCTCTCCCTCACTTTCTCTCTCTCTCTCTCTCTCTCTCTCTCTCTCTCTCTCTCTCTCTCTCATACACACACACATACACATGTTCATTTGCAGTCCAGGCATGGACAGCCAAGAAGTCAGGCACAGGGAAATTCTCCTCTTGCAGCTTTTTTCTACAGGTGCCCCTGGCAGCTGAAGAGACAAGCTTGGAAGAGGTTTCATTAAACCACCAGGCTCAGCATTGTCATTCGATGGTGGCTGATAGAAATGAAAGAATTGGGGGGGGGGGGTTGTCTCATACATTTTTTGTTTCTGGAGTTACAGAAAGCTTTTGTGGACAAAAATAATAATAAAGGTTCATTTCAATCCTATCCAGATTTAGAAAAACTTCTAAAATTGCTATATAACTGAGCACAATACAAGATAGGATATCTGCAACGTGAGAAATAAGTGAGGAAATCAGGCCCAGAATTTCTAAGGGATTGATCTTGAACGGAGCAGCCACTCCAGGTTAGGCACCAAAGGCATTTTGTTATGCTACAGGGGCTTACCTGTATACCAGTGAAAGAGAGAAGAAAAAAGAAGATTGGAGGAAGAGATAGAGGTTTTAGATGGGCAGCAGTGAAGCACACAAGTTAACTCATGCAAATAATTCTAATTTCTTTTCCTCTCTTCGAGAGACACAGGTGAATCTTTAGAATAGGGAAAGCTGAGAGAGGTCTAAACTCAGAAATTTTCTACTCCCCTTATACTTAATTTTCTTTTTCCTTTGTATTTACATAATGCACGTGCTTCTGAAATTACTTTAGGGATAAGACTTTGCAGGCAATTGGGATGGAAAGTCTGACCTCTCCTTTGTTAAAGAAGCATATTATCTCCACTTACTTTAGCATCTCATATCAGATTTATTTCTTTGTTAAATATGCAAACAATCTTTCTGCTCAAGGAGCTGACTTCTGAAGAGAAGTAGCTTAATGTAGACAGAAATATCATCAACCTAAATACTATTTTTAACTTTATTTTAAAATGATTCCTTCTTTCCTTTCTGGGAGGGGTGGCACTACATTTCTCCCCCCAACCCCTATAGAGCATGAGTTCCTATAAGAGTTTCAGTAATAGAATGATGTCTGAAGGTATGGTCCTAGTTTTCCTGTAACTAGCTCTTCATTATTCCTGGTACTTGTGGATAGGACAGGGAGAGAACTGTTTGAAAAGGTTAAGTATTGATATCACATAACCTTCTAGGTTTGTAGGTCTGCCTTTTAACTATCTCTAAAAGAGGAGACCTGGATATGATTGCAGAGCTATATTGTGTATCTATCTATCTATCTAATCCAAAATACTGATGGAGCTTTTAGTCTCCATCTCTTTTTCCATCAGAAATTAATATGGAACTGCCATTTTTCTAGAAGAGTTGTTGGATTAAATTCTATGTCCTTGAATTTGCCCAGACTTCTGTACAAGAGGGGAAGAGCCTAAGGAAAAAAAAAAAAAAAAAAAAGATTTAGGGGGTGGGGAAAGAAGAATGTTGAAAAAGTACTCATATTTTCAGTTCACTAAGTCAGAATAACCAAATGCAAATGATACCTTCTCTGCCCTGAATACATTTTTAGTACTCCTCAAAACAGAATTCTGGAAAAGGAAAAAAAATAAAGAGAACAGCAAGGGAAGAACAGGAAAAGATTAAATAGGAGACAAAATGTAAGAGAAATACATATGGTCAAAATGGAAGAAGAGCACTTTGTAGTTTATGTATTAGTTTGTAAATCAAAGCTTGACCTTTACTTTTTGAGAAAGTCAAATTAGGAACTATGTAGAGAAACCATGTTACCAACATGAGAGTAGTCAGCTGCATATACATCTATTTTGGTTACAGCATACTTCATAGAGCAGAGCTAAACTCCTCTAGCCATGCCCTAAGTCACATGCTCAGTAAAGAGTGAACTTCAATCCCATAGTCCTCTTGACAAAAGTAAGATTTTTAAATGAACTTTAAAAAAAAAAAACATAAATCTGATCTCTTGTACCCTTCTTCTTAAGGAACTCTACCTCTGGGACACACTCTCTGGTACTTCCAGTGAAGCAGAAGCAAAGGAATTCTTTTCTTGGCACTTATGTATATGTGCTATCTAGGCAAACCTGAGCATAGACCCAGGACCTTAATTGCTTCTTCTGCTTTGGGTTTCCTTCCAGATAAATGGGCAATGAATCTGAGTGTATATTTCTAGCTTGGGATTCAAGCTTGTAAGTTCAAGAAGTATAGCTGATGATTAGTTGAATTTTCTATAAGTTTGGTCTTCTGAAAAAAAGATTACCACTGTCAGAAGGAGAAGATCAAGCCATGCCCTGGCTAGCCAGGGAATATAAAATTTGAGGGAACTGTATGGGAAGTGCAGAAATGAAGTAAAGATGAAATGGCTTTCTATCAGTCTCACCAAGTGGTTCATATTTTATTATTTTAAGTCTGAAAATCCTAGGGGAATATACTAGAACTTGTAAGCTACTATACATTATTTCAAGCTTTGTCGATGCACATTTATAGGATTTGTGCATAATCTGTATATGGAGAAAATAAATAGCTGTCCTATAACTTGATCTATATTGTACAATGAAAACTTTTCTATTCTATCTTGACTAAGTACCTAGATATGAGTCTATTGTTACAGCCATTTTTTCCATTTTTGAGTATTAAAAAATGCTTTCTTGTCAACTGTGAGATAGGTAGGACAAGTAATAATCCATTTTCAGATGAAATTCTGAGGCTGTGAAAGGCTAAATGACTTTGTCCAATCATACAAAACAAATAACACAGAGAAAGAGACAAATCCAGACACTCTGACTCCAGATTTAGTGTTCTTTCTACCAATTAAGACAACTGATACCAAATATAGGTTTCTCTCCACAGGTATATTTCTTCTGAAACTTGATTTTTGAAAGGGCAGTATATTGTTGTGGAAGGAAAATTCATATAGTCAGCAGAGACACAAGTGAGAATCTAACCTCCTTCTTGTGCTTATTGTGTGTCATAGAGCAAATTACTAAGCTTCTCTCATTCTCATCTTCTTACTCTATAGCCCCTGACAGCTATAGTTAGGAACATCAAATGAGGTTATGTATGTTAAATGCTTTGTGAACAATGAATGATGTATCAATATTAGTTCTTCTCCTGTTCTTCAGTCTTTCTCAGAAAACAGAGATTCAACAATAGTTTCAAATTCTTCTGACTGACTTTGCCTTATTTATTTCTATTTTTTTCAAATTTCTGTCTCTTGTCTTTCCCCTCATATTTGCCAGATGAATATTTTACTGAAGAATTTCATCTTAAGATGGTTAGATTAGTTGGGAGCACCAAATATTCAAGACATTTCCCAATATCTGATTCCCATTTGCCTTCTGAGTGACTGACTTTATTCACAAACTATCAGTTTAGCTCTGGCAGGCCTTTCTCCAAATCTGTCATAATGCAGCTGTTGGTTTTGTCTACTCACTTCAGCTTAATCTCTAATTTATGTATTGTTGGCATTAGCAATTGCTTTGATTAAAGTAGCTTTGATTTAAGTTGAGACTCCTGGCAAGATCCTGGGTTTCACATTTGACATTAGGCAATATTTACAATATGAGAACAAATACTTCATGCCATTTTGTCCAGCTTTGCTCTCTTGTGGCTTGCTATTACAAGTACAAGTGATCAGTCACCACCAAATACAGGTGTGCTCCACTTTTAGGAAAGCTATTATTCAAACCCCTCAATATAGAAATCAGATAAAAGGGATATGAGGGAATGGGCTGTTTAGCCAGCCACCTTTCAAAACAAACAAACAAGCAAATAAATGTGGAATACTTCTAATGAATTTTAACTTGATTTGACTTTATAAAATTCCATTTATACACAATTTTCCAAATACATAATTAATATAGAAAATAAAATATGCCTATATATGTATGTTTTATGAACTACATAAAAATAACAGCAATAGGTTTGGCACAGCAGATAAAGAATATTTCTCTATTAGCAGATTTTATATTATTTTAGTCCATGCAATTCAACAAAGCTCTGGTGCTACAAGAGATAAAAATGTAATAGTTCTCTCAACAAGTTTACATTGTCTTGGATAGGTGAGGATTTTTAAGAAGTTGTGTGGTTGTTTTTCAGTTGTGTCTGACTCTTCATGATCCCATTTGAGGTTTTCTTCCCTCCCCCCCCATTTATTTAATATTTTATTTTTCCCACTTACATGTAAAACAATTTTTTTACCATATGTTTTTAAAACCTTGAGTTCCAAATTATCTCCCTTCTTGCACCAGCCTGCATTGAGAAGGTACATGTAAAATTATGTGACACATTTCTGTAAGTTGCATTGCAAAAGAAAACAAGATCTCCCCCATTTGAAGTTTTCTTGGCAAAGATAATAGAGTGCTTTGCCATTTACTTCTCCAAGTCATTTTGTAGATGAAGAAACTGAGGCAAAGAATTTTGATTCTCCCAGTGTCACACAGATAGTAAGTGTCTGAGGTCAGGTATGAATTGAAAAAGATGAATCTTTCTGACTCCAAGCCTAGAACTCTGTCCACTGCACTACCATGCTGTCTCCTTTTAAAGAGTACTGACATTTATTATCTATGGGACCTTGGACATGTCATTTACTTACTATATCCTCACTTGAGAAATAAAAGAATGAAGCTAGATGATATCTTTGGTTCTTTCCAGGATTAATTCTCTTATCTCATGGAAAAAGAAAAGTACGAGACTTTAAATTATATCAAATAAGACACTAAATTGTGTATGTCCTTTGACTATTCACACCAGAATGAGGCATATACTTTAAGAATGCATTATATATACAATATTTTTTCTTAAAAATTAACAAAGAAAGCGTATTGGATATATATAACTGATAAAAGAATGGAATATTATTATACCATTAGGAATAATGAATGCAGAGAAACTTGGAGACATTTCTTTGAACTGATGCAGGACACTGTAAGAATAATCAGGAGAAAAGTTTACATTATGACCACAGTAATGTAAAGGAAAAGCATATTGAATAATTTCAGAACTCTGATCAATGCAGTGACCCAACATGACATCACAAAACTAAAGATGAAGTCAACCTCATCCCTTGATAGAGAAGTGGGAGACTACAGGTTCCACAAAAGGCATGTTTAATGTATATATTTTTGGTTTAATACTTATTTCTTATAATGTGGGATTCTAGCAGAAGTAAGTCAGTGGGATAAATCAATGCTATGAACATTTAAATATATTTAAACTTTAAAAAATACATGCAAGGTAATTTGAGAAAAGTTTTGAAAAGAAGACTTTTCATAGTAGTTGGCACCTGAGTTGAATACTGAATGAGGATTCGATGGGGAGAGGATTTTGGAGGCAAGGGAAAAAAGTATATTACAGACATGGAGTAGTAGCCTATGGAAAGCCAAGGAGTCAGAAGATTGAACATCATGTTAAAAGACAAGTATTTAACTCAGTTTGACAGGAACACAGAATATGTAAGAGAAACAATCTGGGCTGTTTGGCAAGGTACATGTGAACCAGATTGTAGAAGTCTTTAAAAATGAGTTTGTATTTTATACCAAAGCAAGAGGGACCTATTGAAGATTTTTAAACAGAGATGTGACATGGTTTTACTTAGGCTTAAAAGAGAATGTTTTGGTACCTCTTTGGAAGATTCATTTGAAAAACAAAATTAGAATTATAAAGACCAATTGGAAAGCTATTTATTACAGTAGTTAAAGTAAGAGTTAACTTTCACTCACCTTCTCAATCAGCTGCCTATCTCCATGTGAAATTAATTACATTGTATGGTATTCACTGATATTTCACAATACCACTTTCCTTTTCTGTTGGCACCAAGAATGTTTCTTGATTGTCTTCCCCTCTCAACCATTACTATGTTGCATGAATGATGAAATAATACAAACAAATATCAATCCTACTCTTAAAAAGGATAATGGGAGATAAAGCTAAACAACAAAGATTTGGGGATTATTCACCATTTGATTTAAGATTTACCACTACTTCATTCTATGGCAGATATAATGAAAAAAAAAAACTCTCACTAGATTTTGATATTTTCAAGATCTATACTTTGGGCAATTGGCAAAAATATCTGAGAAGTTTTCAATAGTTTATGCATAAATAACCTTGCTGACTTCAGTAAGAAGACATTGAAAAGTTTTGACCATCACTTTGCAGTATTTTGCCAAAATAAGAATAGAGAAAAAAAAGAATCTTCCTAAGAAAACATCTCCTGTTCTTCAATCCCCTATATACCACCTTTTGTTTTTCATATTTTCATTTTCTTACCCTTGCTATCTGGCTCTAATCCTTTCAGATAGGAATCAGCAGCTTAGGAAATGTCAGCTAAGGATATGAATTCTCTCTTAGTATTATTGTTTTTATACTTTTATAAGCACCTTCTATCTTCTAACTAAGGAACTAAAGGCACTTTTTGAACTATAAATTACAAAGTATCTTCAAATCATCTTGGAAATTTTTTTTTTCAAGATAGCAAGATTTTTCTGCTTCTCTACTGTGGCAATCAGTTAGACTCTTTTCCCATCTTCCATTATGTGTACACTGACATCATGGGAACTGGAATGGATCTTGTATATTATCTCAAACAAAAATCCCTTATTTAGGAAATGAGAAAGCTGAGAATCAGATTTAGTCACTTGCTAGTAAGTGGCATAACTGAGATTTACCCTGATCCTAGGCTAGGTGTCTTTCTGAATCAATATACAATAAAGGAAGTAAAATTCACCTAGTGTTGAGCAGTACAGAAGAGACTTAAAGTAAAGAAATAATATAGCCTAGTGAATTGCCTATCAGGATTAATTCAATAATATTTTTAGAAGTAATAGGCCTAACTAGTATTTAGGCAAAATAAAATCTCTCAAAATATAGTGACTATAGGATCAGTTGTGCAATATATATACTTAAGGGACTCTATGGGACCTGTAATGTAAGGAAAATGACCAGGCATATGTGAATAGGAACTACTGAATGCAAAAATAAATAAATAAAAGCTTTTACACCTCATTTTTAAATCAAAGTTTGTTTTTTTTTTTTTTAATTTACAAAACATATACAAGGGAAATTTTTCCAACATTGACCCTGGCAAAACCTTTTGTCCCAAAATTTCTCCTCCTTCCCTCCACCCCTTCCCCAAGTGGCAGGTAGTCTAATACATGTTAAATATATTAAAATAGATGTTAGATCCAATATATGTATACATATTTATACAGTTATCTTATTGCACAAGAAAAATCAGATCAAGAAGGAAGAAAAAGAAAAACTGAGAAAGAAAACATAATGTAAGCAAATAATAACAGAAAGAGTAAGAATGCTATACTGTGTTTCACACATTTCCCACAGTCCTCTCTCTGGATGTAGATGACTCTTTTGGTCACTGAGCAAGTGGGACTGGTTTGACTCATCTCATTGTTGAAGAGAGCCACATCCATCAGAAATGATCATCATATAGTCTTGTTATTGCTGTATATAATGATCTCCTGGTTCTGCTCATTTCACTTAATATTAATTCATGTAGGTCTCTCCAAGTCTTTCTGAAATCATCCTGCTGTTCGTTTCTTACAGAACAATAGTATTCCATAGCATTCATATACCATAATTTATTCAGCCATTCTCCATTTGATGGGTATCTATTCAGTTTCCAGTTTTTAGCCACTACAAAAAGGGCTGCCACAAACATTTTTTGCACGTGTGGGTCCCTTTCCCTCCTTTAAGATCTTTTTGGGATATAATCCCAGTAGAAACACTGCTGGATCAAAGGGTATACATAGTTTGATAACTTTTTTGAGCATAGTTCCAAATTGCTTTCCAGAATGGTTGGATCCATTCACAGTTCCACCAACAATGTATCAGTGTTTCAGTTTTCCCACATTTCTTCCAACATTCATCATTATCTTTTCCTGTAATCTTAGCCAATCTGACAGGTGTTTTCCACTTCATTTGAAAAGTAAAAGGGATATTAATTACATTTACCACAAAATGCATTTGTAATAGTTATCTCATAACCATTATGAAATTATTAAAATTGGATATAACTAGCCCAAGGAAGGATATGGCATCTGTAAAGAAGAGGTCTTTTTCTTAACATCCATTGAAAGAAAGAGCAATTAGCAAGTTAAAAAATTTGGCCTCCTTCTATCCTTGTGGTATGTGCTACAGGGTGAAAAAAGCATAAGCCATACTCTCCCTTTCACAAGAATCATAATATTTTGGATAGAGAAGAGGTTTATAGACAAAAAAAAGATAGCATTATCTAATAATCTGATATGGCTGGGTATAGACAACTAGGGAGTATACACAAAGCCTTTGTAACAATGTACACAATAACTATAATAAGTTAAAGTAAGAAACAAAATTAATGGATTTCTATTAATTTCTCTTATCATGGAAGTCTTTTTTTTTTATATATACATGACCAAACTGTTATTTTGATGTACAAAAAGAATCAGACTCTGAAATATTATACAATTAGTTTGTGAAGGAAATCAAAAATGCAGGTGGGCAAAAATATAGGGATTGGGAATTCGATGTAATGGTTTTTAGTCATCTCCCAGAGTTCTTTTGCTGGGAGTAGCTGGTTGGAAATGATCTGGTTGATCTCATTGCTGAGGATGGCCAGGACCATCAAAACTGGTCATCATATAGTGTTGTTGTTGAAGTATATAATGATCTCTTGGCCCTGCTCGTTTCACTCAGCATCAGTTTGTGTAAGTTTCTCCAGGCCTTTCTGAAATCATCCTGTTGGTCATTTCTTACAGAACAATAATATTCCATAATATTCATATACCACAATTTATTCAGCCATTCTCCAACTGATGGGCATCCACTCAGTTTCCAGTTTCTAGCCACTACAAAGAGGGCTGCCACAAACATTCATGCACATACAGGTTCCTTTCTTTTCTTTATGATCTCTGTGGGATTCTAATCTTGTCTGCATTAGTTTTGTTTGTTCAAAAACTTTTCAGTTTGATATAGTCAAAATTTTCTATTTTGTGATTAGTAATGATCTCTAGTTCTTCTTTGGTCATAAATTCCTTCCTTTTCCACAGGTCTTAGAGGTAAACTATCCTGTGTTCCTCTAATTTATTTATAATCTCATTCTTTATGCATAGGTCATGAACCCATTTTGACCTTATCTTGGTGTATGGTGTTAAGTGTGAATCAATGCCTAGTTTCTGCCATATTAGTTTCCAATTTTCCCAGCAATTTTTGTCAAACAATAAGTTCTTATCCCAAAAGCTGGGGTCTTTGTGTTTGTCAAACACTAGGTTGCTATAGTTGTTGACTGTTTTATCCCTTGAACCTAACCTATTCCACTGATAAACTAATTTGTTCCTTAGCCAATACCAAATGGTTTTGGTAACTGCTGCTCTATAATATAATTTTAGATCTGGTACAGCTAAGCCACCTTCATTTGATTTTTTTTTCATTAATTCCCTTGAAATTCTTGACCTTTTGTTTTTCCATATGAATTTTGTTGTTATTTTTTCTAGATCATTAAAATAGTTCTTTGGGAGTCTGACTGGTATAGCGCTAAACAAATAGATTAGTTTAGGTGGTATTGTCATCTTTATTATATTTGCTTGCCCTATTCAAGAGCATTTAATATTTTTTCCAATTGGTTAGATCAGACTTAATTTGTGTGAAAAATGGTTTGTAATTTTGCTCATAAAGTTTCTGATTTTCCCTTGGCAGATAGATTCCTAAATATTTTATACTATCAGTAGATACTTTAAATGGAATTTCTCTTTGTAACTCTGACTATTGGATTTTGTTAGTGATATATAAGAATGCTGATGACTTATGTGGTTTTATTTTATAACCAGCAACTTTGCTGGATTATTTCTAATAGCTTTTTAGTAGAATCTCTGGGGTTCTCTAAGTATACCATCATATCATCAGCAAAGAGTGATAATTTGGTATCCTCATTGCCTATTTTTATTCCTTTAATCTCTTTCTCGGCTCTTATTGCCAAAGCTAGCATTTCTAATACAATATTAAATAGTAATGGTGATAGTGGGCAACCTTGTTTCACTCCTGATCTTATTGGGAATGGTTGCAGTTTGTCCCCATCACATATGATGCTTACTGATGGTTTTAAATAGATGCTGCTGATAGGTCCATTTATTCCTATACTCTCAAGTGTTTTTAATAGGAATGGATGTTGGATTTTATCAAATGCTTTTTCTGCATCTATTGAGATGATCATATGGTTTTTGTTAATTTGGTTATTAACATGGCCAATTATATTGATAGTTTTCCTAATATTGAACCAGCCCTGCATTCCTGGTATAAATCCTACTTGATCATAGTGTATTATCCTGGGGATGATTTTCTGTAGTCTTTTTGCTAATATCTTATTTAACATTTTAGCATCAATGTTCATTAGGGAGATTGGTTTCTAATTTTCTTTCTTTGTTTTCAACCTACCTGGTTTAGGTATCAGTACCATGTCTGTGTCATAGAAGGAATTTGGTAGGACTCCTTCATTCCCTATTTTATCAAATAATTTATATAGCATTGGGGCCAATTGTTCTTTAAATATTTGGTAGAATTCACATGTAAATCCATCTGGTCCTGGGGATTTTTTCTTAGGGAGTTGATAAATAGCATGTTCTATTTCTTTTTTCTGAAATGGGACTATTCAAGGAATTTACTTCTTCCTCTGTTAGTCTGGGAAGTCTGTATTTTTGGAGGTAGTCATCCATTTCACTTAGGTTATCAAATTTATTGGCATAAAGTTGGGCAAAATAACTCCTTATTATTTCTCTAATTTCCTCTTCATTGGTGGAAAATTCTCTCTTTACATTCTTAAGACTACTAATTTCATTTTCCTCCCTCCTTTTTCTAATCAGATTTACCAAAGGCTTATCTATTTTATTGGCTTTTTCATAGAACCAACTCTTAGTTTTATTAATTAGTTCAATAGTTTTTTTACTTTCAATATTTTTAATTTCTCCTTTTAATTTTAGAATTTCCAATTTAGTATTTGATTGGGGGTTTTTAATTTGGTCTTTTTTTAGTTTTTTTAGTTGCAAGCCCAATTCATTAATCTTTTCTTTCTCTGTTTATTCAAGTAAGCCTCTAAGGATATAAAATTTCCTCTTATTACCACTTTGGCTGCATCCCACAAATTTTGGTATGACATCTCATTATTGTCATTATCTTGAGTGAAATTATTAATTGTATCTATAATTTGCTGTTTCACCCAATCATTCTTTAAGATGAGATTGTTTGGTTTCCAATTACTTTTTGGTCTATTTCCCCCTAACTTTTTGTTGAATGTAGTTTTTATTGCATCATGATCTGAAAAGAAAGCATTTACTATTTCTGCTTTCTTGCATTTAATTTTGAGGTCTTTATGTCCTAATATATGGTCAATTGTTGAATAGGTTCCATGAACTGCTGAGAAGAAAGTATATTCCTTTCTGTCTCCATTCAATTTTTTCCAAAGATCCAACATACCTAATTTTTCTAATATTCTATTTACTTCTTTAATTTCTTTCTTATTTGTTTTGTGGTTTGATTTGTCTAATTCTGAGAGTGCAAGGTTGAGATCTCCTACTATTACAGTTTTGTTGTCTATTTCTTCTTGCAACTCTCTTAACTTCTCCTTTAGGAAGTTGAGTGCCATACCACTTGGTGCATATATGTTTAATATTGATATTGCTTCGTTGTTTATGCTACCCTTTAGCAGGATGTAGTTTCCTTCCTTATCTCTTTTAATTAGATCAATTTTTGCTTTTACTTGATCTGAGATAAGGATGGCTACCCATGCTTTTTTGACTTCACCTGAAGCATAATAATTTTGCTCCAGCCTTTTACCTTTACTCTGTATGTATCTCCCTGCTTTAAATGGGTTTCTTGTAAACAACATGATTTCCCTGCTTTAAATGTGTTTCTTGTAAACAACATATTGTAGGGTTCTGACTTTTGATCCAGTCTGCTATCTGCCTCCTCTTTATGGGAGAGCTCATCCCATTCACATTTATGGTTAGAATTACTAATTCTGTATTTCCTGCCATCCTAATATCCCCAGATTATGCTTTCCTTTTTCTTGCCCCCCCCAACCCTCTTTCCCCTTTTTAAACTTATGTATCCCACTTGTATCACGATGCTCACCCTCTTTAGAACCTCTCCCTCCCCCCATTGAATCTTTTCCCCTTTCTTCCCTTATTACTCTTTTTCTTTTCCCTTTTCCTTTCCCCCTTTGTAATGAGGTGAGAGAGAATTTTCTCTAAAACAAATATGTCAATTATTTTCTCTCTGAGCCAACTCTGATGAGAGTAAGATTCACACAATGTTCCTCCCCCTCTCTAAATTCCCTCAGATATGATAAGTTTCCTTTGCCTCTTTGGGGATGTGGTTTCCCTCTTTTTAATCCCTCCTTCCCACCTTATTCTGCCATCATCCCTTTTCCATATCTACTTCCCTTTTTTATGTTATATCAGTACAATCAAATTATACATGTAGTCTTTTTGTATATCCACAACAGAAATACAATTCTCAAGAGTTCTTTTTACCTTTTCTGCATCTCTTGAGTCCTATGGTTGGAGATCAACTTTTTTGTTTAGTTCTCGTTTTTTTCCTTAGAAACAAATGGAATTAATTTGTTTCATTAAACATCCATCTTCTTCCCTGGAAGAAAATGCTCAGCTTAGCTGGGTAGTTTATTCTTGGCTACAATCCAAGTTCTTTTGCCTTTTGGAATATCATATTCCAGGCCCTTCTTTCCTTTAATGTAGAGGCAGCCAGATCTTGGGTGATCCTTATTGTGGCACCTCGGTATTTAAATGGTTTTTTTTTGGCTGCTTGTAAAATTTTTTCCTTAATCTGATAGTTCTGAAATTTTGCCACAATATTCCTTGGGGTTTTTATTTTAGGGTTTCTTTCAGAAGGTGTTCGATGAATTCTTTCAATGCCTATTTTACCTTCTGATTCTATTACATCTGGGCAGTTCTCTTTGATGATTTCTTGTAAAATAGTATCTAGGCTCTTTTTTTCATCATAGTTTTCGGAAAGTCCAATAATCCTCAGATTATCTCTCCTAGATCTATTTTCCAAGTCTGTCGTTTTTGCAAGTAGATAATTCATGGTTTTTTCCAGTTTGTCATTTTTTTGGTTTTGCTTGACTGATTCTTGCTGTCTCAATGAATCATTAGTTTCTATTTGTTCAGTTCTGTTTTTAATGAATTATTTTCTTCATTTACTTTTTTTGCTTCTTTCTGTATATGTCCAATTGAGTTTTTAAATGAATTGTTTTGCTCTATGGAATTTTTGTCCATTTTTTAGTGAGTTATTTTTTTTCCAATTCACAGATCCTACTTTCTTGTGAGTTCTTTGTCTTTTCCAATTCACAAATCCTACTTTCTAGTGAATTTTTTATTTTTTCCAATTCACAAAGCCTGAGATTTCCTGAGATTTTTTTATTTTTTCCAATTCACCAATTTTGTTTCCCTGCACTTCCTGAGAATTTTTTAACTTTTCCAATTCGTATTTCAGGAAGTTGTTGCTCTCTTGTAAGGCTTCTCTTTCCTTTCCCCATTTATCTTCTAACTCTCTTTTGAGACTTTTAATGGTCTCTTCTATGAGAGCATCATGTAAAAGTGGACAGGTGACATTCCCCTTTTGGGTATTGTCTGGTGCCTGATTGCTATTAGTCTCTTCAGGTTTGCTGACCTGCTCTTTTTCTTCATAGAAGCTGTCAATCATTCTTTTCATTTCTTTATTTTTTATTTTTTAACCCTCCCCCCCTCCCCCCCGCCCCGGGACAGACCTTTTTTGGCAAGACTGCAGATTTTCTTTGGCTGGTGAGTTGCTATACTTCTAATCTGTATGAATTGTAGCAGTCAAGACTATTTTTGAGGCTCCATATAATATTGATAAAGAGGGTAAGAGAAGAGCTTAGAAAGTCACATGTGCCTTCTCTGCCATCTTGGCTCTGCCCCTTCTATCATTTCTCTTAAGAGAAATCTGAGTCAGGCCCTTGAATGATGATGTGAAAAAGTCATAAGGTAATAGAATTGAAGTCACAGAGAAATAAATTTCAGTGAGCATTTACATAAGGAAAATTTTCCTAACACTAAGCAGTGTCTAAAATTAAAATCTGTTGTCATTGCATGGTATAGGAAATGCAGCTTTGACTTTAAATTCATCCTAAAATGACAATAGAGTTGATGGTATAATCAAAGAACCTAACTTCAAATCCTCTCTTTTTACTTTCTATCTATGTAATATTGTAAAGTTACCAGCTCTCCATAAGTTTCAATTTCCTTGTCCAATAAAAAAGGTGACTGAATAGATGGCCTCTAAAAAGTTTTTACAAATTCTAAACCTATTTAATCTAGAATCATTTCATACATAATTTTTCAACTTGAGGAATTTCAGATCTAAGATACAGAAATATCTATGCCCATATTTATCCTTATAACCATAATCTATACATTATCAATGCAGGAATTTGTTTTGTTTAACTAAGCATATTTTTAGAAGTCTTTTTTTTTTCTTTTTTCCCCAAAAATGAGGAAGGGAGAGAGAAAATAGATATACTCTCTTTTAATTAAGAAAAAATTAACTTAATTTGAATTAAAAAAAATTCACTGTCCTAAACTAGAGCTATATTCTGAGAAAAAGTTTGTTTGGATGAAGGTTGCTTTTTTTAACTGACAATGACTTGAATTTTAGTGATGGGAGCACTTAAATTTTATTCTGGAGTTTGTATTTCTATTTTTTTTTTTTAACACAATGTTTATAAAAATAAACTGGATCAAACAAATAAATCAACCATAGCTATCTGTGGAGTGGCATGTTACCAAACCACCCTCATAGCCCCCCCCCCAAAAAAAATGGAATTCATCAATATGTTGCTATTCTAAGATTTGTGATTTAATAGAAAAGCTAAAGTGACTGGATTTGCACTCAATTATCTCTTCAATTATCTACACTTGAAAAACTATTTAGTTGAATTACATAGCATAGTCCAGTACCTTAAATGGTAGAAGATACCAAATCTAGCAAGTATTGTGCCTCAAAACAATTTCCAGAGAGCTCACCTTGAAAACCCAAATTTATTATGCAACAGCAAATGTCACAGAGAGGTATAATCTGGAAAATCATCAAGGCAGTTGAGTGTCTTGGGAGGAAGGAAAAGACTAAGTTTATTCCAGTATTTTGAGTCTCAGGACTTGAAGATTAGGGGGTGAATTACAAGAATTTAGAAAGGACGAAAATTTGATAGGTTGTTAGAAAATACTGAAAATGATTCCATTATTTTTGAATCACCACTATCTTGAGCCATGACAAGTAAAGTCCTAAAGTAACAAAAATGGATAGTAGCTACTGTGGGAATTTCAAAATAATTTTTAAAAGAAATGACTATTCATAAAATGGAATATAAAATGAATGTTAAAGCTATTATACATATATTTCATAATGCATAAAATGTCCAATAAATAATTTTTTATTTGTAAAGGAAGCAAAATGAATTATGAGAACATTTTGTTTTAAAGTTTAAAATTTCAATATGGCAAATTTTGATCATTAAAGATTCATTTCTAGTATAGGTCTTTCTCAGGATGTACTATGCAAATAAACACAATATTATGAGAAAGAAAAAAAAAACCCAGCAGTAAAGTTCCTTTCAACTGAATACTAAAAATCATGGTCTTGTCGTAGTGGGCATCAATTATTTCCATTTAGAACCCACTCAAGAAAAAAAATTTGATGGAAAAAAACTTAATTTTAGTTCTGATTTATTCTTTATCTTCCTATCATCTTGGGCCAAGTTTCATATCAGGCATATTCTTAAGAATTATTTGGGCAGTTTGATTGGTATTGTGGCACTGAACAAGTCGACCAAATTAGGCACAATTATCATTTTTATTATATTAGCTTGGACTATCTATGAGAAATTGGTATTTTTCTAATTGTTTAAATCTGACTTTGTGTAAGAAGCATTTTGTAATTATGTTCATATAATTATGGGTATGTCTTGGCAGGTAGATCCTCAAATATTTTATTTTGTCTATGCTTGTTTTAAATGGAATTTCTCTTTCTATCTTTTGCTGATGGACTTTGTCAGCAACATATAGAAATACTGATGATTTGTGTGGGTTTATTTTGTCTCCTGTAACTTTGTTACAGCTGTTAATTGTTCACATAGGTTTTTGGATGATTTTCTAGGATTCTCCAAGTATATCACTATATCTTCAAAGAGTGATAGTTTTAGTTCCTTATTGCGTATTCCAATTCCTTTAATTTATTTTTCTTTTCTTATTGCTAAAGCCAACATTTCTAGTAAAATGTTGAATAATAGTAGTGATAATGGGCAATCTTGTTTCATGCTTGATCTTACAAGAAATGCCTCTAGCTTCTCTCCATTAATGATGCTTGCTGTTGATTTTAGATAGATACTGCTTATTTTTAAGGAAAGTTCCCTTTATCTCTATGCTCTCTGGTGTTTTTAATAGGAATAGGTACTGTATTTTCTCAAAAGCTTCCTTTTCTGACCACAATGCAATAAAAATTATATTCAATAAAGGGCCAGAAAAGATAGATTATAAACCAATTGGAAATTAAATAATCTAAGTCTAAAGAATGATTGGGTCAAATAACAAATCACAAATACAAGCCATAATTTCATCCAAGAGAATGACAATAATGAGTCGACATACTAAAATATATGGGATGCATCCAAAGCAGTTCTTAGGGGAAATTTTATATCTCTAAATAGCTACATGAATAAAATAGATAAAAAGAAGATCAATGAATTGGGAATGCAACTAAAAAAAGCTAGAAAAAGGACAAATTTTTAAAAACCTAATTAAATACCAAATGAGACATTCTGAAACTCAAAGGAGAGGTTAATAAAATAGAAACTAACAAAACTATTGATAAATAAATAAAAATAAATAAAACTAAGAGTTGGTTTTATTGGAAAAAATCAACAAAATAGATGTTTTTGAATAATGTGATCAGATAAAGGAAAGGAAAAAAAACAAATCACCAATAAAAAAAGAAACTGAAACCATAATCAAGAGCCATTGTGCCTAACTGCATGGCAGCAAATTTGACAATCTAACTGAAATGGATAAATATTTACAAATATATAAATTGCTTAGATTAATAGAAGAGGAAATAAATTACTTAAATAGTCCCACTTTAAAAAGAGATCTTATTCAAAGAGATAAGATCTATTTTTGCTTTTGCTTTATCTGAGACCAGAATTGCTATTCCTGCCTTTTTTACTTCAGCTGAAGCATATTAAATTCTGGTCCATCTTTTTATCTTTACTCTGTATATGTCTCTCAATGTCAAATATGTTTCTTGTAATAACATATTGTAGGATTCTGTTTTTTAATCCCCTATGCTATTTGCTTTCCTTTTTTTTTTTTTTTTTTGCGAGAGTTCATTCCATTCACATTGACGGTTATGATTACTAGCTCTGTATTTCCCTACATCCTATTTTCTCCCCTGTATATAGTTTTGTTTTCTTTTTTCATCCTGTACTTAGTAGTATTTATTTTTACACACCTCATCTACTACCTTATCTTCTATCACCTCTCCCTCCTTCTTTTAGTAGTGTTTTTTTTTTTTTTGTTTTTTTTTTACCCATCCTGGTTCTTGTTTTCTTTGCATAAAACTAGTCTTAATCTGCATTCTCTCTTATTTACCCCCTTTCCCTTTACCCCCTTTTTTTTCCTCCTGTTTCCCTGTTGAATAAGATATATTTCTGTACCCAAATGTGTGCATTCTTTTCTCCTTTGACCAGTTTATGAGAAAGAGAGGTTCAAATATTACCTAATAACTTCATCCCTTCATCATCTTTGTCCATAAGAGTCTTCAACTTGTGTGTCAAAGTTATGTGAAATAATCTGCCCCTTTCTTCTCCCCTTTCTACCCAAGTGTATCCCTTTCCCTTTCTCTTTCCTTATTTTTAGATCACTAAAATGTAATAAAACATTTTCCATTCTTTCTTATGAAACACCCTGTGATTCCTGATGATAATAAGCTTCTGAGGGAACTCATGTGTTATTTACTCATCTTAGAAACAGTTCATGCTTGATTATTTTATTCTGATTTCATCTTATATTGTAGCTTATTATTTTGTTTGACTGTTTTTTCTCTAAAGTTTTTATTCAAATCTGGTCTATTCCTCAGGATTCTTAGAATTCTTCTATTTCATTAAAGATCTATTTATACACATTTTTATGAATAAGTTATTTTTGATTGTAAGACTTTATTTTTGCCTTGTGAAAAATCTTTTTCCCAGGTATCAACTTTTTTATGATAGAGATGGACAAAACTTTCATGTTTCTAATTGTAGTTTTTTGGTGAATTTTCTTTTGGTCTTCTTGAGTTATTTTTTACTTAAAAATTCTGGATTTTGACTATTATTTTTACTTTGGGATTTCATTCAGGAAGTAACTTTTTTAAGTAGTATATTTTTAAATTTTTCACTTGGCCCTCTAGTTCTAGAGATCTTGATGATTTCTTGAAATATGATATTTCCACACTTTTTTGGATATTGTTTTCAAATAGTCCAATGATTCTTAATTATTTCTCTTATATATGGTTTTCTGCCAAGTTTTTTAGAGATGCTTTTCTTTTCTTTTGACTTTATATTAACATTTTATTGTCTTGTGGAATTATTAGTTTCTATATAGTTGATTCTATTTTTCAAGGAATATGTTATTTGGATAAAGTTTTAACTGTCATTCAAAACAATTAATTCTTTTCCCATTTTTTCTTCCACAGCTATAATTTATTTTTCAATTTTGCCCCCATCAATCTTTCATTTCTATTTGTCAGTCTTTTTTTTCTAGTATTCTCATTTCTTTTAATACCACTTTTTAAACTCCTCATTTTATCACTAGTTGAATTTGTACTAATGTTATGTTTTCCTTTGAAAATTTCCTTCTACATGTTTTAGAATCATTCATTTATTCTCTTTTTGGGAGATTTTGTTTTTAGTATTCCTGCCATATTTAATGTCTTTGGCATATTCCTTCTCATCCTCTTTTTCTTTTTCCTCTTTCTCCTCCTCCTCCTCCTTCTTTTTCCTTTTCCTTCTTCTTCTCCTCATATGCCTCTTGTTCATTCTTACAGCTTTACTTTCTGACGTCATTATTTTAGATTTATTTTTGGACTTCTGGAAGAAATATTTGTGATGTGCTTGGTACTATTTTATGCTCTCTTGTGTTCTTCTGTTGCTTTCTTTAAGTATTGGACATTATATTATTCTGGAACCTCAGGGATATCTTAGGCTGAGGAATTGGAACATTCCAGTGCATCTAAAGCTGTCTGATTCAGGGTAGTGTATAAGCAGTTTTGTCCTTCCCTGTCCCCGATTATTATGAGCTTTGCAAGTTCCAAATATTGGTTTCAATCTGTGTAATAAATAGCAGTTTTGCCCTGGTGAGAGCTTTGTTGGTTGGTCATTATCCTGCATTCTTGAAGAGGAACAAAATCCCATCATTATGTTGGAGCCAATGTATATGTTCTAATGTGCTTCATCAAACCAATATGAAATTGAAAGGCTGTACCATAAGTTGGGCTTAATTAGCGCATGGGAACATTTGGGATAGAGATGGCTCTAAATTTGTGCATCTCACATTGCTTTTGAGCTACTGAAATTCTGCTTTCCATATAGAGCATAGCACCTTCTTTGATGCAGGCACACTATGCTGGATGGTCTTGTGCTTAATGCCTCCCATTCCCCATAATTAATACCAAAGTTATTGATAAAGACATTTAGAATGTGTTTGTTTCACTTCTTCCGACCACTATATGAGTTTTTGCCTTGTGTGAGTTCTTTATAAAAATGGTCTCTTAAGCAAACATATGTTTGGCATTTAAATAATGTGGCCAGTCCATCAGAGTTGTACTCTCTGCAGTAGAGTTTGAATGCTTGTCAGTTCAACTGAAGAAAAATCTCAGTTTCCAGAATCTTATCTTGCCAGATGATCTTCAGAATTTTCTTGAGGCAATTCAAATGCAATTAATTTAATTTACTGGCCTAGTGCTGGTATTCTGTCCAGGTTCCACAAGCATACAACAAACTACTCTGCAGTCTTTTAGTTTGGTAGAAATCCTAATATCTCTTGTCTTTCACATTTTCCTTTGGAGCCTCCCAAACGCTGAGCTAGAGCTGGCAATGCATATATTAACTTTATACATTCCTGGTAAGTGAACTTATTCACAACATTCAAAATTTCTCCATTTGCTCTAATTAATGGTTTCATGTATGGATGGTGTAGTCTTGCTGGTGAACCTCTTTTTTCTTGGTGTTAATTATCAGGCCATGTGGCCAAGATTAGTTACCCCCCCCCCCATGGTAACACCTACAATCACTGGTGTTGAATTTATAAAGTGCAAACGTGGCAAAACAAAAAAATCATCACTCAGTTCACTTAGAGTTCTTAAGAGTATGTCAGATGGAAACGGCACAAAATGAGAGGAAGAAAAAGAATAAATTTGAACTAAAATTGAGTTTTTCCATCAGGTTTTTTTTGGGGGGGTTCTAAAGGAAAATGATTGATATCCACTTTGTCAAGATCATGACTTTTAGTATGCAATTGAAAAAAACATTACTGCTGTGGGTTTACCTAGCAAGACAACCCGGAGAACTAGATGAACACAACTATAAAACACTTCTCACACAAAGTCAGATCTAAACAATTGGAAAAATATCAATTGCTCATGGATAGACCAAGCTAATGTAATAAAAATGATATTTCTGCCTAAATTGGTTGACTTATTCAATGCCATACTAACCAAACTGCCAAAACATTACTTTATAAGAATTAGAAAAAATAAAATTAATCTTTAAGAATAAAAGCTCAAGACTATCAAGGAAATTAATGGAAAAAATACAAAGAATGTTAGCTTAGCAATTACAAACCTAAAACTATATTATAGAGCAGCAATTATAAAAAAAAATTGATACTGGCTAAGAAATAGAGTGGTGAAAGTGTGGAATAGATTAGATATACATGACACAAAAATCAAGGCTGATACTAATTTAATATTTGATAAAACCCCAAACTCTAGTGTCTGCAACAAGAACTCACTATTTGACAAAAATTGTTGGGAAAACTAGAAAATAACATGTCAGAAACTCAGCACAGACCTACATTTCACACCCTATGCCAAAATGAGAGCAAAATGGGTACATAAAATGGGCATAAAGGATGATACCATAAACAAATTAGGAGATTATCAGATGTATGTAGAAGGGAGGAATTCATGACCAAAGAAGAACTACAGAATATTATGAAATGCAAAATGTACAACTTTGATTATATTAAATAAAAAGCTTTTGTGCAAAGAAAACCAACAAAAACAAGATTAAAAAGGAAGCACAAAACAGGGGAAAAATTTACAGTCAGTGTTTCTGATAAAAGTCCCATTTTTAAAATATATAAAAACTGTATCAAATTTATAAGACTACAAGTCATTCTCCATTTGATAAATGGTCAAAGAATATGAATAGCCAATTTTCATATAACGAAATTGAAGCTATTCATAGTCATATGAAAAATATTCTAAATCACTATTAAAGAAATGCAAATTAAAACAACTTTGAGGTACCAAATCACACCTCTTAGATTGACTAAGATGACAAAAAAAAAAGAAAATGAAAAATGATGGAGGAGGTATGGGAAAACTAAAACACTAATGCATTGTTGGTGGAGTTGGGAACTAATCCAATCATTCTGGAGAGCAATTTGGAAGTATGGCCAAAGGGCTATAAAATTGTACTTACTCTTTGACCCAGCAGTGCCACTACTGGGTCTGTGTCCCAAGCAAATCACAAAGAAGGGAAAAGGATCTGCATGTGCAAAAATATTTGTTTCAGCTCCTTTTGAGCTAGTACAGAATTGGAAAATGCATAGATTCCCTCAGTTGGGGAATGATGGAATAAGTTGTGGTTTATGAAAATAATGGAATATTATTGCTCTAAAAAAATGATAAACAAACTAATTGTAGAAAGACCTGGAAAGATTTATACGAACTGATGCTGAGTGAAACAAGCAAAACCAGTAATATATTGTACACAATGTTCAATGATCAACTATGAAATATTTGGTTCTTCTCAGTGGTTTAGTGATCCAAAGCAATTCCAATAGACTTTGGACAGAAAATGCCACCTGCATCAAGAAAAAGAATTATGAAGACTGAATGCAAATCAACACATGCTATGCTCACTTCTTTTTTCTGTTTTTTTTTAATCCTTCTCATGGTTTTTTCCTTTTGCTCTATTTTTTTCTCTCCTAACATGATTCATAAAGCAATGTATATTAAAAATATTTTTTTAATAAAATAAAAACAGAAAGGAAAAGAACCCATGACTGAGCAGTGAATGGAAGCAGAATGTATCATCTCAGAATGCTGGTGCTAAGCACAGCCCTCTCTTGCCACCTTCTTCTGTATAAAGAAGAGAAGGGAAATAAAGAGAAGAAAAATACAAGAGAATAGGAGAGAGGGAAGTAGACCATGAATGAACATGACTATCAATTTGAAAGGGATAAAAACATAGAGGAGGGTAACACAATGGATTAGAAACCAAAACCCAACAATTTCTTGTTTACAAAGAAACACATTTGAAATTACTTTTCACATAGTATTAAAGCAAGAAAACTAGAGCAAAGTCTATTATGCTTCAGGTCAAGTTATATTATATTATATTATATATTATATTATAATGTCTCTTGCCACATAAGCAAAAGTAGGAGAAATTTGTGAAAAACAAACCTTTTTTTGTGAATTCCATTCAGTTCTTAATAAAACAGATAAAATATAGTTTTGATCTTCCTCTTCTGTTCCAGCATGACTATACAGGCCAAGGACTCAACTTGATAATTCCCTTCACTGCCACAGCTCAACTTTTCTTGTGCTTTCTCCTTTTGCCTGTTGTCTCAATGCTACCAGTTCTTTCTGGCTATTATTCTTAAATCTGGAGTAGGACTGGGGAGATGAATTTACATTTTTTTTTGCTGCTCAGCCCTTGAGATACATGCTTCTTTCTCTTTTTAACAGACTGTAGGTGCCTTAAAGAATTCTTGATTGTTATTCAAGTCTGTCTTTTAGTCCAAAGATTGTGATAGTGACAAATAACTCTCAGAGCTGAAAGGGGATGTTTGTCCCTCTAAACCTGACATCCCAAGAGGTCAAATTCCTAGTCAATAAATAATATAGCAAATTGGATAACAACACTAACTGATACTTTAAATTTGCAAAACTCTTCATATTTTTATCATAGTCCTTTCATGTATAAGTTCTAATTTATGCTTCAAAATACATCCACAAAAATAGAATATTGTTACTATTTATGACATCCTCAATAATTGTGTGAGGTTGGTAGAGAGGAACTGGAGCATTGATAGAATTGCTTTCTGGGACAGGCAGGAAAGGGCAATGATAGAGATCAGTTTGGCCTCATAGTCCCCCCATGTGTGGAAGTTGTAGGTGACCCACCTTGCTATGCCTAGTAAGAAATCCAAATTATATCATACTCCTGAGGTTGAATTTCCCCTATAAATCTGTCCATGATTCACACCATTGTTGATGAATCAATCTGGGGGTTATAGCCCACCACAGTACCCTGCCTTGAATTGTGTCTCCTCTCATTCCCCACCATGTCTTGTGGTATCTCTCCTCTCATCCCCACCATGCTCTATTTCTCTTTCTTATAGCTCCATCATTGACAGTTAAAATCTCTTTCCTTGCTAATTATATGCTCTCCCAACTCTATTTCATATTTACCACTGGTGTCTATTGTGTCTCTTCATTTTGTCTGGAACCCTTTTTTGCCAAAGACAATGGCTGTTCTGAATTCTTGACATAACAGAACCCCAATATTTGGTGCCTACAATCTCATTATTTGGTAACTAGGAATTGTTCATATCAGTCACATTACTTGGTGCTTGAAACCCTTGGTTATTCTTCTTGACAAAGGGTAAGATATATATATTTTTTCTACTCTACAACTAAGGTAACAGGTATAACTGCGTGTCAGGGTACATCCCAGGGTACATATGGTCTTTACTTTGCTCAGTGGGTAGTGAATGATGCATCTAAAGTAGGGAATATCACCAAATAGGTCATGTCCTTTTCTGATGACAATTGCATATAAAATATATATCCCCACTTCTCACCAGGATGCTGGGTGAGTGAGGCCAGTTGAGCATAAACTTTTGGATTTTTTAGGGAAGTTTGCACTCCTCAACATTGTAAAGGGGAACTAGTGTAATATCTGGCCATCTAGGATTTAAAAGAAAGCTTTCTGTAACTTCTTCTCCTAAATAATATATATTTGCCAGAGAATGGCCATTATGAATTTTTCACATGACCAAACCCCAGTATTTGGTGCCTTTTAACATTTGGTGCTAAACCCCAAACACATTATTTAGAAATAGCAATTGCTCTTCTAGACTATATTATTTGGTCTTTTAAAACATCATATCATTATGATGATGGTGTTCCTAGGATGTTTCTGGGATCTCAAAATTTTGGTTAAGAGATGGCAAAATCTGGCAGATTGTTACAGATTGTTTCAGAACTGGAAAGGTGTCAAGCATCTCAG